>NW_016108068.1:754627-759087 GCF_001604975.1 Cebus imitator | reverse complement strand
ACTGCGTATATATCCAAAGGATTACAAATCGTTCTACTATAAGGACACGTGCACACGAATGTTCATTGCAGCACTGTTTACAATAGCAAAGACCTGGAACCAACCCAAATGCCCATTGATGATAAACTGGATAGGGAAAATGTGGCACATATACACCATGGAATATTATGCAGCCATCAAAAACGATGAGTCTGTGTCCTTTGTAGGGACATGGATGAACCTGAAAACCATCATTCTCAGCAAACTGTCAGAAGAGCAGAAGATCAAACACCACATGTTCTCACTCATAGGCGGGTGTTGAACGACGAGAATGCATGGACACAGGGAGAGGAGCACTACACACTGGGGTCAGTTGGGGGGAAATAGGGGAGGGACGGTGGGGGGTGGGGAGCTAGGGAGAGATAACAAGGGGAGAAATGCCAGATGTAGGTGATGGGATAGTAGATAGTAAATCACACTGCCAAGTGTGTACCTGTGCAATAACTTTGCATGTTCTTCACATGTACCCCAAAACCTAAAATGCAATAAAATAAATAAATTGGAAAAAAAAAGAAAATATTGTTTTTATATTCTACACACAGAGTGTTGCTAAATGATGTACCAAAGTATAGCTTCAGCTGTCACAGGTAAACGTACAAATAACAAAGTAATCTCTCACCTTGCTCACTTTTTGGTTTCTCTCACCCACCTTTTACTTTTTCACTGTAAGCCACGCTTAGATTCTACCAAAGACTTTTTCTAAACTACTGCATGAAACATCGTTTTTAGTGTTAAAGATAAATGCACATATTGTACAGCAGTTTCAGAGAAGTCTTACTCCTGGCTTTTCTAGCCGTTTATTTGGTTTTTCCCTATAAACAACTGGAGACTTTGAAATATCACTTTCTATATTATACCCTAAAAGTGTTTCTGAACGGCTGAATCAAGGCATAGGTTCAACTCTCTGAGACACATTCACACATGCCAAAGAAGTTTCACAAACAGCTTGCCAAGCATTTTAATCACGAGGTTCTTGTTTCTCACCACAGGCTTCATTTCAGTCTGAAATGTCTCTTCCTTAATTCTACACAAAAATTGTTTCCAACTGCTGAATTGAAACATAGGTTCAACACTCAGAGATGAATGTACACTTAGTAAAGCAGTTTCATAATAGTTGATTATATGTTTCCTCACCATATACTTGCTTTTTTGGTATTGTCCACAGTATATATTGAAATATCTTGTTTTAGATTCTGCACTGTTTCTGAACTGCTGAATCTAAACAAATGTTATACCTGCCTTACACGAATGCATGAATGAGGTATCAATTTCTTACTTTTCTTACTTTCAGGCTTTGTATCTTGAAATATAGTTTGCTCTATAAAGACCAGTAACTCTGAAATATCTCTTTTAAAATTCTACACAAAGACTGTCCCTAAAGTGCTGAATCAAAACACAGGCTTAACTCTCAGAGATCAATACACACATAGCAGTGCCGATTTAGAGATAGCTTGATTCTCAGTTTTATGGCCAAATCATAGAGGCTGTCATAGAGGAAACAGTGTAACTGGAAATATCATTTTTAAGATTCTAGAGTATTACTAAATTGTTAGATCAAAATATATGTTCAACACTCTGAGATGAAAGAACAAATCACAAAGCAAATTCCCAGGCTGTTTGCTTTTAGGTTTTACCCACCTGCCTTTTGCTTTTTCAGTGTCAGCTATCACAATGGACTATGAGATATACCCTACTACATTGTACACCGGGAGTTTCTTTAAACTACTGAAAGAAACGTAGTTTTAAGTTCTAAAGATAAATGCCCACATCAGAAAGCACCTTCAGAGAAATGTAGCTTCTTGTTTTGTAGCCGATGATTCAGTTATTCACTATAGGACACAGCGGACATATAAATATCCCATTTGAGAGTCTACACCAAGAGTGTTTCTAAAAGCCTGAGTCAAAACGTAGTTTCAAATCTCTGAGATACATTCACACACCTCAAGCCATTTTCATAGATACTTTGCCATGAGTTTTAATCACGAGACTGTTGGTTGCTCACCCTAGGCTTCAATTCAATCTGTAATGTCCCTTTTTGATATTACACAAAGATTGTTTCTGACATGCTGAATAGATACATAGGTTGAACTCTCAAAGATGAATAAACACTTGGTAAAGCAGTTTCATAATAGCTGGATTATAAGTTTCCTCTTCAGATGTTCGCTTTTTCACTATCTACCACGCTGGATGTTGAAATATCTCCTTTCAGATTCTACTCTGTTTCTACACTGCTGAATCTAAACAAATTTTTGACTGTCATAGATGAATCCACGAATGACTAAGAAAATTCCTAAGTTGCTTACTTAGGTTTCAGGTTTTGCTACCTGAAATAGGTTTGTTCTATAGAGAGCAGTGAGTGGTGAAAAATTCCTTTTAAAATTATGCAAAAAGATATTCTCTAAACTGCTGAATCAAAATATAGGTTCAACTCTCAGAGATCAATACACATAGTAAAGCAGTTTCAGAGATGGCTTTATTCTCCGTTTTTCACCAAATCTTTAGGGTTTCTGATAGAGGCAACAACACAATCGGAAATATCATTTTTAATATTTTACATAGTGTTACTAAATTTGTAGATGAAAATACAGCTTCAGCACTTGCAGATGAAAGCACAAATAAAAAAGTAGCCTCCCACCTTGCTTTCTTTTAGGTTTTTCTCACCCACATTTGCTTTTTCACTGTAAGCTACCAAAGTGCACTCTGAGATATCCCAGCCAAGATTCTACGTTTTTCTAAACTACTGCATGAAACATAGTTTTAAATTTTAAAGATATATGCATACATTAAACTGCACTCTCAGAGAAATCTTGCTTCCTGCATTTTTAGCCAATTATTCCATTTTTTCCTGTATGCCTCTGGGGACTTTGAAATATTCCTTTTTAGATTCTGCCCTAATAGTGTTTCTAAATGGCTGAGTCAAAGCATAGGTTCAAATCTCTGAGATACATTCACACATGCCAAAGCCATTCCACAGATAGCATGCCATGAGTTTTAATCACAAGATAGTTGGTTTCTCACGCTAGGTTTCATTTCAGTCTGAAATGTCCTACTTGATTCTACACAAAGTTGGTTTTAAACTGCTGATTCTAAATATAGTTCAACTCAGAAACATAATTACATCTCAAGTGTACCCAGAGATGAATGTACACTTAGTAAAGCAGTTTCACACCAGCTAGCCTATGTTTCCTTGCCAGATAGTTGCTTCTTCAGTATCATCCATAGTGTATGCTGAAATATCACCTTTTACATTGTACCCTGAGTGTTTCTACACTTCTGAATCTAAACAAACGATACAAATGTCTTACATTAATGTAAAAATGAGTTAGCAATTTCCTACATTTTTTGCTCAGATTTCATAACTTGATATGTGGCTTGTTCTATAAAGATTCGTAAACCCTGAAATGCCTCTTTTTTTTATTTTACTTTAGGTTCTGCGGTACATGTGAAGATTATGCCACATTGTTACATAGGTAAATACACGGCAAGGTGGCTTGCTGCCTTCATCCCCCTCATCACCTATATTTGGTATTTCTTCCCTCATTATCTCTCCCCACCCTCTCCACCACTTCTGTCCTTTCCCTAGTCCCACCTGACTGACTGCAGTGTGTGATGCTTCCCTCCCTGTGTCCCTGGGTTCATATTTTCAACACCCACCTATGAGTGATAACATACTGTGTTTGGTTTTCAGTTCTTGGGTCATTTTGCTGAGAATGATGGTTTCCAGATTCATCTATGACCCTATGAAGGACACGAATTCAATGATTTTTAAGGTGCCACATTTTCTTTATCCAGTCTATCGATGATAGAAATTTGGGTTGTTCCAGATCTTTGATATTATAAACAGTGCTTCAATGAACGTAAGTGTACATGTGTCTTTATAATAGAGAAATTTCTAATTCTTTGATTATATACCCAGTAATGGGATTGGTGGGTCAAATAAAATTTCTATTTCTAGCTCCTTGAGGAATTGCCACACTGTCTTCCACAATGGTTGAACTAATTTACATTCCCACCAACAGCATAAAAGTGTAAAAGTGTTTCTATTTATCCATATCTTCTCCAGCATCTGTTGACTCCAGATATTTTAATTATCACCATTCTAAATGGTGTGAGATGGTATCTAAATATGGTTTTGATTTGTATTCTCTAATGACCAGTGATGATGAGCATTTTGTCATATGTATTTTTTGGCCTTATCGATGTCCTATTTTGTAAAGTATCTGTTAATATCCTTGGCCCACGTTTGAATGAGTTTTTTTGCATTTTTCTTGTAAATCTGTTTTAGTTCTTTGTAGATTCTTGATATTAGTCAGATGGATAGTTTGTAAAAACTTTTTTCCCACTCTGTTGGTTGCTGGTTTCTCTAATGATTTTTTCCTTTGCTGTACAGAAGCTCTGGAGTTTAAGTAGATCCCATTTGT
>NW_016108068.1:738327-754592 GCF_001604975.1 Cebus imitator | reverse complement strand
TGAAGTCCTTGCCTATGCCTATGTCCTGAATGGTTTTGCCTAGGTTTTCTTCTAGGATTTTTATGGTGTTAGGTCTTATGTTTAGATCTTTAATCCATCTTGAGTTAACTTTCATGTAAGGTGTCAGGAAGTGGTCCAGTTTCTGCTTTCTGCACATGGCTAGCCAGTTTTCCCAACACAGTTTAATAAATAGGGAATCCTTTCCACATTTTATTCCTCAGGTTTGTCAAAGATCAGATGATTGTAGATGTGTGGTGCTGCTTCTGAGGCCTCTGTTCTGTTCCATTAGTCTATATATCAGTTTTGGTACCAGTACCATTCTGTTTTGATTACTGTAGCCTTGCAGTATAGTTTGAAGTCAGGCACCATGATGCCTCCAGCTTTGGTTTTTTTGCTTAGGATTGCTTGGACTATGCAGGCTTCCTTTGGTTCTATATGAAGTTTGAAGTGTTTTTTTCCAGTTCTATAAAGAAGGTCATTTGTAGCTTGATGGGGATAGCATTGAATCTATAAATTACTTTGAGCAGTATAGCCATTTTCACAATGTTTATTCTTCCTCTCCATGAGCATGGAATGTTTTTCCATCTGTTTGTGTCCTCTTAATTCATTGTGCAGTGGTTTGTAGTTCTCTTGAAGGGGTCCTTTGCATCCTTTGTTAGTTTTATTCCTAGGTTTTTTATTCTTTTTGTAGCAATTGTGAATGGGATTTCACTTTTTATTTGGGTCTCTGTCTGTTATTGGTATATAGAAATGCTTGTGGTTTTTGCACATTGATTTTGTATCCTGACTCTTTGCTGAAGTTGCCTATCAGTTTCAGGAAATTTTGGGCTGAGACGATGGGGTATCCTAAATATAAAATGATGTCATCTGCAAACAGAGAAAATTTGGCTTCCCCCTTTCCTAACTGAATACCTTTATTTCTTTTTCTTGCCTGATTTCTCTGGCTAGATCTTCCAATATTATATTGAATAGGAGTGGTGAGAATGGGCATCCTTGTCTAGTGCCAGATTTCAAAGGGAATGCTTCCAGTTTTTGCCCATTAAGTATGATAATAGCTGTGAATTTATCATAAATACCTTTTATTATTATGTGATACATACCATTGATACCTAGTTTATTGAGAGTTTTTAGAGTAAAGGGCTACTGAATTTTGTCAAAGGCCATTTCTGCACCTGTTGAGATAATCATGTGGTGTTGTCTTTAGTTCTGTTTTGTGATGGATTACATTTATGGACTTGTGTATGTTGAACCAGCCTTGCATCCTAGGATGAAGCCTAATTGATCAACATGTATAAGCTTTATGATTTGCTGTTTCATTCTGCTTGCCAGTATTTATTGATGAGTTTTGTGTCAATGTTCATCATGGATATTGGCCTAATTTATCTTTTTTAGTTGCTTCTCTGCTCTCTTTGGGTATTAGGATGATGTTAATCTCAAAAATGGGTTGAGGAGGATTTACGCTTTTTTTATTGTTTGGAATAGTTACTTTCAGAGAATGGTACCAGCTCCTCTTTGTACATCTGGTAGAATTCAGTTGTAAACCCCTCTGGACCTGGGATTTTTTTTGGTTAGTAGGCTATTAATTGCTGACTCAACTTCAGCCTTTGTTATTGGTATGCTCAGGGATTCAAATTCTTCCTGGTTCAGTCTTGGGAAAGTGCAAGTGTCCAGGAATTTATCCATTATTTCCAGATTTACTGGTTTGCATGTATAGAGTTTTTTGTAGTAATCTTTGATGGCAGTTTGTATTTCTGTGGAATCTGTGATGTCCCATTTATCATTTTTTATTGCATCTATTTGATTCTTCTCTCTTTTCTTTTTTATTAGTCTGGTTAGTGATCTATCTATTTTGTTGATCTTTTCAAAAAACAAACTCCTGGATTTGTTGATTTTTTAAAGTATATGCTGTGTCTCTATCTACTTCAGTTCTGCTCTGATCTTAGTTATTTCTTGTGTTCTACTAAATTGGAGGTTTTGTTTTGTTTTGTGTTTTTAATCTGGCTCCTGTACATCTTTCCATTTTGATGACAGTGTGTGATTTTTAACCTTTCCTTGCTCCTCATGTGGGCATTAATTGCTATAAATATCCCCTAGACACTGCTATAAATGTGTCCCAGATTTTCTGGTATGTTGTGTCTTTGCTATTGTTGGTTTCAGAGAAGATCTTTATTTCTGCCTTCTTTCATTATTTATCCAGTCTATGTTCAGGACCCAGTTGTTCATTTTCCGTGAAGTTGTGCATTTTTGAGTTAGTTTCTTAATCCTGAGGTCTAATTTGATTGCACTGGTCTGAGAGACTGTTGGTTATGATTTCCATTCTTTTGCATTTGCTGAGGAGTGATTTATTTCCAATTATGTGGTCAATTTTAGAGTATATGTGGGTAGAGCTTGGAGGCCAATATTCAACAACTTTAAAGAAAAGAACCTTGGATGGTCGTTTAGGAACAGCTCAGGATTGCAGCTCCTAGTGAAAGTGCAGAGGGTGAGTGGATGCTGTATTTCCAGATGGATTTTTATTGCCTAAAAACCAGGAGATTCCCAGAAGGAGGAGCCCTATGGGCCACCAGCATGACTGTTTTGGCTGGTGCGGCTGTTTCAGTCCCCATGGCTGTTTTGACCTGCGTGGCTGCTTTGCAGCACCTCGGCACAGCCGTTCTCCATACAAAATACACTGGTCTGGATGCCCTTTTAGCTGGCAATTGGAGCCCCAGGAAGGCACAGTCACCCATTTATCTGTCTAAAAAGGGGTCTGAAACAGGGAGCCAGGCCAGGTGATTCCCAGCACAAAAACAAGAAAACAAAACAAAAGCCACACGAATCTCAGCGCCACTGTTTAAGCCTGTGCAGTGAGTCGCCACAGAGGAAATCACATAGACCCCGGCACCTTTTCAACAGGCAACTGGAAAACCTGGGGAGAGTTGACCGTTAAACTAAAAAACAAAAGGCTCTGAGGCAGGGAGCCAGTTGATCAGGCTCAGCTGGTCCCATCCCCACAAAAGAACAGCAATCAGAAACTCTTTGGATTGAGAGTTTCACTGCAAGCACAGCTGAACCCAGGACACTCCAGCTCTGTGGGGGAGGAGCAACCACCATTGCCAAGGCACTTCACCACTTCGGAGGTCGTCCATCATTACTGAGGCAACCCGCCATTGCTGAGACAACCCGCCATTGCCAAGGCGACCTGCCATTACAGCAAGAGTCTGCCATTACAGACGTGGGCCACCAATGCTGAGACACTTCTAACTACACCCATATAAACAGGATGGCAGGGAAGGTCTCATGACAGCTGGACAGAGCCCACAGTACCTCAGCAAAGCCTCTGCAGGCAGATAGTGACTAGGCTGCCTCCTTGCTGCACAGGACAGCCCTGCAAAAAAAGGCAGCAGCACAACAGAAACTCATAAATAAAGCCCTAACTCCCTGGGACAGAACACCTAGGGGAAAAAAGGTGTTTATGAGTTCTGCGGTAGCAGACCTAAATGTACCTGCACAGCAGCCCTGAATGAAAAACGGAGCTCACAACTCAGCACTTGAACTCATGCAAAGGACAGATTGTCTCCTCAAGCAGCTCCCTGACCCCTGTATATCCAAAGAGTCACCTCATAAAAGAGAGATCAGACTGGCATTTAGCGAGTATCCTTCTGGGACAAAGATAGCAGAAAATGAAACTGGTAGCAACCGTTACTGTTTTGCAGCTGCTGCAGGTGATCCCCAGGAAAGCAGGGCCTGGAGTGGACCTCAGCAGCCCTATAGCAGAGGGGCCAGACTGTTAGAAGGAAAAGTAAGAAACAGAAATAACTACATTATCAACAAATCGGACATCCACTCCGAGACCCAATATGAAAGTCAGGAACTAGAAAGGAGACAGGTGGATAAACCCACAAAGATGGGAAGAAACCAGCACAAAAGGATGGAAACACCTGAAACAAGAACACCTCTCTTCCTACAAGGGTTCACAACTCTTCACCATCAAGGGAACAAGACTGGATGGAGAATGAGTGAAATGAAATGACAGAATCAGACTTCAGAAGGTGCGTAACAAGGAAATTTCATGAGCCAAAAGAACATGTTTTAACCCAGTGCAAAGAAACTAACATTGAAAAAATATTTGATGAAATGCTAACAAGAATGAACAAATTAGAGAGAAATATAAGTGAATTGATGGAGCTGAAAAACACAACACGAGAACTTCGTGAAGCATGCAAAACTATCAACCGCTGAATTGACCAAGCAGAAGAAAGGCTATAAGAGGTCGAAGATTAACTCAATGAAATAAAACGAGGAGGCAAGATTAGAGAAAAAGGGTAAAAAGGAATGAACAAAGTCTCCAAAATATGTGGGACTATGTGAAAAGACATAATCTACATTTGATAGGCATACCTGAATGTGATGAAGACAATGAATCCAAGCTGGAAAATACTCTTCAGAATATTAACCAGGAAAACTTCCCCAACCAAGCAAGGCAGGCGAATATCCAAGTCCAGGAAACACAGAGAACACCACAAAGATATTCGTCAAGAAGAGCAACCCCAAGGCACATAATTCTCAGATTCACCAGGGTTGAAATGAAGGAGAAAATACTAAGGGCAGCCAGAGAGAAAGGTCGGGTTACCCACAAAGGAAAGCCCATCAGACTCACAGCAGATCTCTCAGAAGAAACCCTACAAGCGAGAAGAGAATGGGGGCCAATATTCAACATTCTTGAAGAAATGAACTTTCAACCCAGAATCCCCTATCCAGCCATACTAAACTTCATAATTGAAGGAAAAATCAAATCCATTTTGAACAAGCAAGTACTCAGAGATTTCATCACCACCAGGCCTGTCTTACAGGAGCTCCTAAAAGAGGCTCTACACATAGAAAGGAATAACCAGTACCAGCCACTCCAAAAATATACCAAATGGTAAAAAGCATCAACACAATGAAGAATCTATATCAACTAATGAAAAAACAGCCAGCTAGCATCAAAATGGCAGTATCAAATTCACACATAACAATATTATCTCTAAATGTAAATGTACAAAATGCCCCAATCAAAAGACACAGACAGGCAAATTGGATATAAAGCCAAAACCCACCAGTGTGCTGTATCCAGGAAACCCATCTCACATGCAAGGATACACAAAGGCTCAAAGTAAAGGGATGGAGGAAGATTTACCATGAAAATGGAGAGCAAAAAAAAGCAGGAGTTGTAATTCTTACCTCTGATAAATTAGATTTTAAAGCAACAAAGATGAAAAGAGACAAAAAAGGACACTACATAATGGTTAAAGGATCAAGGCAACAAGAAGAGCTAAAGATCCTAAATAAGTATGCACCCAATACATAAGGCAAGTTCTTAATGACTTACAAAGAGACTTAGACTCCCACACAATAATAGTGGGAGATTTTAACACCCCATTTTCAATATTACACAGATCAACCATACAGAAAATTAACAAGAATATTCAGGACTTGTAATAGACCTGGAACAAGCAAATTTAATAGACATTTAGAAAACTCTCCTCCCCAAATCCACAGAATATACATTCTTCTCAGCACCACATCACACCTACTCTAAAATTGACCACATAATTGGGAGCAAATCACTCCTCAGCAAATGCTAAAGAACGGAAATCATAACAAACAGTCTCTCAGACCACAGTGCAAACAAGTTACAACTCAGAATTCAGAAACTAACTCAGAACCTCACAACCTCATTGAAACTGAACAACTTGCTCTTGAATGTTGACTGAATAAACAATGAAATGATGGTAGAAATAAAGACGTTCTTTGAAACCAATGAAAAGGAAGGCACAACATACCAGAATCTCTGAGACACGTTAAAAAGAGTCTCTAGAGGAAAATATATAGCAATGAGTCACCACATGAGAAGAAACGAGAGATTTGAAATCGACACCCTATCATCAAAATAGAAAGAGTTAGAGGAGCAAGGTCAAAAAAACTCAAAACCTAGCATAAAGCAGGAAATAACTAAGCTCAGAGCAGAACAGAATGAGATAGAGACACAAAAACCCTCCAGAAAAATCAATAAATTGAGAGCTGGTTTTTTTAAAAGATCAACAAAATAGACCACTAGCCACATTAATAAAAAAAGAAAAGAGAGAATAACCAAATTGTTGCAATAAAAAATGATAAAGGGGATATCAACACAGATTCCATATAAATTCAAACCATCATCAGAGATTATTTCAAACAACTCTATGCACAAAAACTAGTAAACCTGGAAAAAATGGATAAATTCCTGAACACTTGCCTCCTCCCAAGCCTAAACCAGAAAGAAGTCAAAACCCTGAATAGACCAAAAACAAGGTCTGAAGTTGAGGCAGCAATTAAGAGCCTACCACCCAGAAAAGCCCAGGTCCAGATGGGTTCACAGCTGAATTCTACCAGACATACAAAGAGGAGCTGGTACCATTCATTCTGAAACTATTCCAAACAATACAAAAAGAGGGAATTCTTCCCAAATCATTTTATGAGACCAACATCATCCTGATAACAAAACCTGGCACAGACTCAACAAGAAAACTTCAGGCCAATATACATGATGAACATAGATGCAAAAATCTTCAATAAAATACTGGCAAGCCGATTGCAACAGCACATCGAAAAGCTCATCCACCATGATCAAGTAGGATTAATCCCAGGGATGCAAGGCTGGTTCAACATACGCAAGTCCATAAACGTAATTCACCACATAAACAGAACCAAAGACAAAAACCACATGATTATCTCAACTGATGCAGAGAAGACCTTCGACAAAGTTCATCAGCCCTTTAAGCTAAAACCCTGAATAAACTAGGTATTGATGGAACGTATCTCAAAATAATAAAAGCTATTTATGACAAACCAACAGCCAATATCATACTGAATGGGCAAAAACTGGAAGCATTCCCCTTGAAATGTGGCACTTGACAAGGGTGCCCTCTCTCACCACTCCTATTCAATATAGTACTGGAAGTTCTAGCCAGAGCAATCATACAAGAAAAAGAAATAAAGGATATTCAATTAGGAAAGGAGGAAGTCAAATTGTCTCTATTTGCAGACAACATGATTGTATATCTAGAAGGCCCCATCGTCTAAGCCCAAAGTCTACTGAAACTGATAAGCAACTTCAGCAAAGTCTCAGGATACAAAATCAACATGCAAAAATCACAAGCATTCCTATAAACCAATAACAGACTTAAAGAGAGCCAAATCAAGAATGAACTGCCATTCACAATTGCTACAAAGAGAATAAAATACCAAGGAATACAGCTAAAGGAACATAAAGTAGCTCTTCAAGGAAAACTACAAACCACTGCTCAATGAAATAAGAGAGGACACAAGCAGATGGAGAAACATTCCATGTTCATGGTTAGGAAGAATCAATATAGTGAAAATGGCCATACAGCCCAAAGTAATTTACAGATTCAACTCTATTCCCATCAAGCTACCAATGATCTTCTTCACAGAACTGAAAAATCACCTTAAACTTCATATGGAACCAAAAGAGAGCCCGCATAGCCAAGTCAATTCTAAGCAAAAAGAACAAAGTGGGAGGCATCACACTACCGGACTTCAAACTGTATTACAAGGCTGCAGTAATCAAAACAGCATGGTACTGGCACCAAAACAGAGACAGAGACCAATGGAACAGAACAGAGGCTCGGAGGCAACACAACATATCTACAACCATCCGATCTGACAAACTTGACAAAAACCAGCAACGGGGAAATTATTCCCTGTTTAATAAATGGTGCTGGGAAAACTGACTAGCCATGTGCAGAAAGCAGAAACTGGACCCCTTCCTGACACCTTACACTAAAATTAACTCCAGATGGATTAAAGACTTAAACATAAGACCTAACACCATAAAAACTCTAGATGAAAATCTAGGCAAAACCATTCAGGATATAGGCATAGGCAAGGACTTCAGGACCAAAACACCAAAAGCATTGACAACAAAAGCCAAAGTAGACAAATGGGACCTAATCAAACTCCACAGCTTCTGCATGGCAAAAGAAATTGGTCATTAGAGTGAATCAGCAACCAACAGAATGGGAAAAAATTTTGGCAGTTTACCCATCTGACAAAGGGCTGATATCCAGAATTTACAAAGAACTAAAACAGATTTACAAGAAAAAAAAAATCCCATTCAAAAGTGGGCAAAGGATATGAACAGGCACTTTACAAAAGAAGACACACATGAGGCCAACAAACATATGAAAAAATGCTCGTCATCACTGGTCATTAGAGAAATGCAAATCAAAACCATTTTGAGATACCACCTCACGCCAGTTAGAATGGCGATTGTTAAAAAATCTGGAGGCAACAGATTCTGGAGAGGATGTGGAGAAATAGGAAAACTTTTACACAGTTGGTGGGAGTGTAAATTAGTTCAACCATTGTGGAAGACAGTGTCATGATTTCTTAAAGACCTAGAAATGAAAATATTATTTGACCCAGCAATCCCATTACTGGGTATATATCCAAAGGATTATAAATCGTTCTACTATACGGACACATGGACACGAATGTTCATGGCTGCACTGTTTACAATAGCAAAGACCTAGAACAAACCCAAATGTCCATCGATGATAGACTGGACAGGGAAAATGTGGCACTTATACACCATGAAATATTACACAGCCATCAAAAACGATGAGTCTGTGTCCTTTGTAGGGACATGGATGAACCTGGAAGCCATCATTCTCAGCAAACTGACACAGGAGCTGAAAATCAAACACTGCATGTTCTCACTCATAGGCGGGTGTTGAAAAATGAGAACACATGGACACAGGGAGGGAAGCACTACCCACTGGGGTCAGTTGGGGGGAAATAGGGGAGGGTCAGCGGCGGGTGGTGAGTTCGGGGGGATGGCATGGGGAGAAATGTCAGATATAGGTGAGCGGAAGAAAGGCAGAAAATCACACTGGCACGTGTATACCTATGCAACAATCTTGTATGTTCTTCACTTGTACCCCAAAACCTAAAATGCAATTAAATAAATAAATAAATAAAAAGAAAAGAACCTGCAACCTAGAATTTCATATGCAGCCACACTAAGATTCATAAGTTAAGGAGAAATGAAATCCTTTATGGACATTAATTGCTGAGAGACTTTTGTCACTACCAGACCTGCTCTGCGAGAGCTCCTGAAGGAAGCACTAAGCACAGAAAGGAAAAACTAGTGCCAGCCAATGCAAAAAGGAACCAGATGGTAAAGACCAATGATGTAATGAAGAAATTACACAAATCAAAGGGCAAAACTACCAACCAGTAATAAAGTAAAGACCAAAACAACTAGCCCTCAGGATCAAATTCATACACAACAATATTAACATTCAATGTAAATGGACTAAATTCCCCAATCAGAAGACGCAGACTGGCAAATTTCACAAAAAGCCAAGAACCTTCAGTGCTGTGTATTTAGGAGACCCATGTCACATGCAAAGACATACATAGAATCAAAATAAAGGGATGAAATAATATTTACCAAGCAAATGTACAGCCAAAAAGAGCAGGGGTGACAATCCTAGTCTCTGATAAAACTGACATTAAACCAACAAAAATCAAAGGAGACAAAGAAGGGCATTACATAATGTTAAAATGATCAATACAACAAGAAGAGTTAAGGATTCTAAATATATACGATCCCATTACAGGAACACCTAGATACATAATGCAAGTCGTTAATGACCTGCAAAGAAGCTTAGACTTCCACACAATACTAGTGGGAGACTGCAACAATCCAATATCAATATCAGACAGATCAATGAGGTAGAAAATCAGCAAGGAAATCCCGGACTTGAATGCAGATGTGGACCAAATGAAATGTCTCTTTTAAAATTCCACACAATGCCCAACTCTAAACTGGTGAATCTTAATGTAAGTTCTACTCTCAGAGATCAATATATACATTACACAGCAGTTTCAGAGATCTATTGATTCTCAGTTTCATTGCCAAATCTGTCTTTCAATAGAGGCAACAGTTCAATTGGAAATATCATTTTTAAGATTCTACACACAGAATTTTACTAAATAAGTGGATCACAATGTACATTCAAAACTCTGAGATGAATGCACAAAATATAAAACAGATTCCCAGCCTGCTTGCTTTTAGATTTTACTCACTGCCCTTTTGGTTTTCAGTGTTGGCTACCACAGTGAACTCTGAGATACCCCTGCCTAGATTGAACACAGAGAGTTTTTCAGAACTACTGAAAGAAACATTGTTCAAAAGATAACTACACACATTGGGCAGCACTTTAAGGGAAATCTTACTTCTGGTTTTCTAGCTGATTATTCACATTTTCACTATAAGTGGCTGGGGACATCTAAATATCCTATTCTACATTCTACACTACACCATGGAATATTATTCAGCCATCAAAAACGATGAGTTAGGGTCCTTTGTAGGGACATGGATGAACCTGGAAACCATCATTCTCAGCAAACTGACAGAGGAGCAGAAGATCAAACACCGCATGTTCTCACTCATAGGCGGGTGTTGAACAATGAGAACACATGGACACAGGGAGGGGAGCACTACACACTGGGGTCAGTTGGGGGGAAATGGGGGGGGGAGAAATGCCAGATGTAGGTGATGGGGAGGAAGGCAGCAAATCACACTGCCATGTGTGTTCCTATGCAACAATTTTGCATGTTCTTCACATGTACCCCAAAACCTAAAATGCAATAAAATAAATAAATGGGAAATAAATAAATAAATAAATAAATAAAAGAATATTTCTAAATGGCTGAATCAAAGCATTGAAGTGAATCATGATATAGTCAGTTTCTCACCCTAGGTTTTGTAACTCCAGTGTGGTTTGTTCTATAAGAGCAGTAAACTAGGATATATCTCATTTAAAATTCTACACAATGACTGTCTCTAAACTGCTGAATCTAAACATAGGCTCAACTCTCAGAGATCAATACACATAGCACAGCAGTGTCAGATATAGCTTGATTCTCAATTTCATGGCCAAATCTTAGGCTTTATAATAGAGGCAAGAGTGCAATTAGAAATATCATTTTGAATATTCTACACACGAGTGTTACTAAATGGGTAGATCAATATATATTTTCAACAATCTGAGGTGAACACAAAAATCACAAAGCAAATTCCCAGCCTGCTTGCTTCTAGGTTTTATTCACCTACCTTTTGCTCTGTGTTGCTTACCATAGGAAACTCTGATATATCCCTGCCTAGAATGTACAAAGGTAGTTTTTCTGAACTATGGACAGAAACATAGCATTAAGTTCAAAAGACAAATACACACATGAGACAGCACTTTCAGATAAATCTTGCATCTGTTTTCTAGTTGATTCCTCGGTTTATCACAATATGCCCCTGCGGACATCTAAATATTCCATTCTACATTCTACACTAAAAGTGTTTCTAAAAGGCTGGATCAAAGCATAGGTTCAACTCTCTAAGAAAAATTCACACACCCCAAAGCAGTTTCACAGATAGCTTGCCATGAGAATGAATCACGAGACAGTTAGTTTCTCACCCTAGCCTTCAATTCAGAGCAAAATGTCATTTTTAATGCTATGCCAAGATTATTTCTAACATGCTGAATCAAAACATAGGTTCCACTCTCTGAGATATAATCACATGTCAAAAAGAAGATTCATAGATAGCTTGGCATGTGTTTTAATCATGAGATAGTTGGTTTCTCACCCTAGGCTTCAATTCACTCTGAAATGCCCGTTTTTGTTGCTACACAAAGATTGTTTGTAGCATTCTGAATCAAAACATAGGTTCAACTCTCAAAGATGAAGGTACACTCAAAGATGAAGGTACACTGGTAAAGGAGTTTCACAATAGCTGGATTCCAATTTTCCTTGTCAGATATTTGCCTTTTTGCTATCATCCACACTGGATGTTGAAATATCTCTTTTTGAATTCACCATTTCTAGACTTCTGAATTTAAACAAATTTTCGAGTGTCATAGATGAATGCATAAATGACTAAGGAATTTCCTATGTTTCTTACATTTAGGATTTGCAGCTCAAGATGTCATTTATTCTATCAATAGTAGCGAGTTCTTTAATATTTCTTTTAAAATTCTACACAAAGATTCTCTCTAAACTGCTTAATCAAAACATAGGTTCAACTCTAGAGATCAATACACACAGCACAGCAGTTTCAGAAATAGCTTGATTCTCTATTTTATCATCAAATCTTAGCATTTCTAATAGTGGCAACAGTACAATTGGAAGTATCCTTTTCATTATCTACACACAGAATGTTGCTAAATGGGTGGATAAAGATATAGTTTGGGCATTTGCAGATGAACCTACAAATCACAGTGAAAATTCTCATTATGTTGCTATTAGGTTTCTCTCAACTGCCTTTATCATTTTCACTGTATTCCACCACAGAGTACTCCAATATATCCTTGCCTAGATTCCACATAAAGACTATCTAAACTATTGCATGAAACATAGTTTTAAGTACTAAAGATAAATGCACACATTGGACAGCACTTTCAGAGAAATCTTCCTTCTAGTTTTCTACCGATTATTCCATTTTTCCCTATATGCAACTGGAGACTTCAAAGTATCACTTTCTAGATTCTACCCTAAGGCTATTTTTAAATGGCTGACTCAAAACATAGGTTCAACTCTTTCAATTACATTCACACATCCCAAAGCAGTTTCACAGATAGTTTGCCATGAGCTTTAAGCATGAGATTACTGGTTTCTCACCCTAGGCTTCATTTCAATCTCAAATTTACCTTTCTTATTCCTTCACAAAGGTGGCTTCTAAACTGCTGAATCAAAACAAGGTTCAAAACTCACAGATGAATGTACACTTAGTAAAGCAGTTTCACAATAGCTGATTATGTGTTTTTTCAGCAGATAGTTGCTTTTTTTGCCATCGTCCACAGTATACATTGAAATATCTGCTTTGAGATTCTACACTGAGTGTTTCTACACTGCTGAATCTAAACTAATGGTACAACTGTCTCACTTAAATGATTGAATGAGGTAGCAATTTCCCACATTTCTTAATTTTAGGTTTCATAACTCGAGATGTGGTTTGTTCTATAGAGAGCTGTAAACTCTGAAATATCACTTTTAAAATTCTACACAAAGACTTCTCTAAATTGCTGAATCAAAACACAGGTTCAACTCTCAGACATCAATACAGACATAATGCAGCAGATTCAGAGGCACCTTGATTCTTGATTTTATTGCCAAATCATAGGGTTTCTAATAGAGGCAAGAGCACAATTGGAAATATCATTTTTTAGTATTTTAAACACACAGTGTTACTTAAAATGTGGATCAAAATATACATTCAACCCTCTGAGATGAACGAAGACATCCCAAAGCAAATTCCCAGCCTGCTTACTATTAGGTTTTACTCACCTACCTTTTACTTTTCCAGTGTTAGCTACCATGGTGGACTCTGAGATATCCCTACCAAGACAATACAAAGAGAGTTTTCCTAAACTACTAAAAGAAACGTAGTTTTAAGTTCTGTAGATAAATGCACAAATTGGACTGCCTTTCAGAGAAATATTCCTCTGGTTTTCTAGCCTATTTTTCAATTTTTCAGTATACACCACTGGGGACTTCAAAATATCATTGGTATTCTAACCTAAGAGTGTTGCTAAAAGGCCAGATATGTTCAAATCTCTGAGATACATTCACACACCCTAAAGCAGTTTCAGAGATACTTTGAAATGAATTTAAATCATGAGATAATTGGTTTCTCAACCTAGGCTTCAATTCAGTCTGAAATATCCATTTTTGTTGCTAAACAAAGATTGTTTCTAACATGCTAAATTGAAACATAGGTTCAACCCTCAGAGACGAATGTACACCTGATAAAGGAGTTTCACATTAACTGGATTATAAGTTTCCTCACAAGATATTTTCTTGTTCGCTACTGTCCACACTGAACATTTAAATATCTCCATTTAGATTCTATGCTGAGGATTTCTAAATTGCTGAGTGTTAACAAATTTTTGACTATCATATATGAATACATGAAAGACTAAGAAATTTCTTAGGTTGCTTAATTTTAGGTTTTATAACATGCAATGTCTGTTTTATGGCTAGCACTGAATTCTGAAATATTCCTTTAAAATTCTGCAAAAAGATGATTCTAATCTGCTTTATCAAAACATAGATTAAACTCTCTGAGATCAATACCCACATAGCATAGCAGTTGCAGAGACAGCTTGAGTCTTGGTTGTGTCACCAAATCTTTAGAGCAGTTGGAAATATTATTTTTTACACATACAGACTGTTACTAAATTTGTGTATGAAAATAAAGGAACACATTCCAAAGCAGTTTTACAGACATGCTGCCATCATTTTCAATCAGAAGATAGTCAGTTTCACACCTTATGCTTGAATTCAGTCTAAAATGTCCCTTTTGATGTAACACAAAGATTGTTTGTAACACGATGAATAAAAACAAAGGTTCAACTCTAAAGATGAATGTACACTTCATTTATCTTCATTGTGAAACTGGTGAAGCAGTTTCACAATAGCTGGAATATAAGTTTCCACACCAGATATTTGCTTTTTCACTAATATCCACAGTGGACCTTGAAATATCTCCTTTTAGATTCTACACTGAGTGTTTCTGCCCAGCTGAATATAAACAAGTTTTTGACTTATGATGAATGCATAAATGAGTAAGGAATTTCCTAGACTGCTTACTTTTAGGATTTGTGAATTGAGATGTGGTTTCTTCTATTGAAAGCAGTGAGATCTCAAATGTTTCTTTTAAAATTCTACGCAAGAACGCTCTCTAAACTCCTCAATCAAAATATAGATTCAACCCTTTGATATCAATACACACATAGGACAGCAGTTTTGGAGATAGCTCAATTCTTGGTTTTATTGCCAAATGTTAGCATTTATAGTGGAGGCAACAGTGCAGCTGGAAATATCACTTTTATGATTCTACACACAGATGTTACCAAATGGGTGGATCAAAGTATACATTCAATATTTTGAGATGAATCCATAAATCACAAAGCAAATTCTCAGCCTGCTGACTCTTACCTTTTACTCACTTGCCTTTTGTTTTTTCAGTGTTGGCTACCACAGTGGACTCTGAGATACCCTGCCTATATTGTATGCAAAGAGTTTTCTAAACTACTGATAGCAACATAGTTATAAGGTCTAAAGATAAGTGCACACCTCAGACACTACTTTCAGAGAAATCTTCCTTCTTGTTTTCTGGACAATTATTTGGTTTTTCACTATAAGCAACTGGGAACATCTAAATATGCCTTCCTAGATTATACACTGTTAGTGTTTCTAAATGGCTGAATCAAAGCATAGGTTAAACTTTTTGAGACACATCCACACATCTCAAAGCAGCTTCACAGATAGCTTGCTATTAGTTGAATCACGAGATAATTGGTTTCTCAACCTAGGCTTCAATTCAGTCAGAAATGTCCATTTTGGATGCTACACAAAGATTGTTTCTAACATGTTAAATTGAAATATAAGTTAAACTCTCATAAATGGACATACACTTGATGAAGCAGTTTCACAGCAGCCAGATTATAAGATTCCTCACCAGATATTTGCTTTTTTGTCATCCACACTGGATGTTGAAATATCACCTTTTACATTCTGCACTGTTTCTACACTGCTGAATCTAATAACAATTTTGACTTTCGTAGATGAATGCATGAATGACTAAGAAATTTCCTATGTTGCTTACCTTTAGGTTTCATAACCCAAATTGTGGTTTGTTCTATAGACAGCAGTGAATTCTGAAACGTCCCTTTACAATTCAGCAAAAAGATGGTCTCAAATCTGCTGATTGAAAACATAGTTTAAAATCTCTGACATCAACGCACCAAGTCACAGCAGTTTGAGAGATAGCTTGATTTACACTTTATCACCGAATCCTAGGCCTTCTAATACAGGCACATTGCAATTGAAAATATCATTTTTAAGATTCTATATACAGAGTGTTACTAAATAGGTGGATTAAAATATAGGTTAAGCTCTCATAAATAAAATCACAAATTACCAAGCAATCTCTTATCATGCTTCCTTTCAGGATTCTCTCACATTCCTTTTGATTGTTAACTGGAAGCTCCCACAGTGTACTCTGAGATATACTGCCTACATTCTACACAAAGAGTTTTTCTTTTATTTTTTTTCCTATTTATTTATTTTATTGCATTTTAGGTTTTGGGGTACATGTGAAGAACATGCAAAATTGTTGCATAGGAACACACGTGGCAGTGTGATTTGCTGCATTCCTCCCCATCACCTACATCTGGCAT
>NW_016108068.1:725960-732826 GCF_001604975.1 Cebus imitator | reverse complement strand
GACTTCCCGTGGCTCCAGTCGCCAGCCAAAGGGCACCCTGACTGGTGTATTTTGTATGGAGAACCACTGCTCTGGGACACCGACAAAGCAGCCGCGTGGGGCAAAGCAGCAGCGCTGGCCAAAACAGCCGCGCTGGCCAAAACAGCCACGCTGGCGACCTGTGGAGCTCCTCTGCCCAGGAATTTCCTAGTCTGTGGCCAATAAAAATGCGGTGTTCACTCACCCTCTGCGCTTTCACTGGGAGCTACTATCCTGAGCTGTTCCTAAACAGCCATCTTGGATCATCCAGATTTAAAGTTAAATGCACATATCAGGCAGCACTTTCAGAGAAATTTTGCTTCTTGCTTTTTGAGCCAATTATTCAGTTTTTCCCTGTATGCTACTGGAGGCTTTGCAATATCCTTTGCTGTATTCTACCCTAAGAGTGTTTCTGAAGAGCCAAATCAAAGCATAGGTCCAATTCTCTGAGATATATTCAAATACACCAAAGCAGTTTCACAGCTACCTTGCCATGAGTTTTACTCAAAATTTAGTTGGTTTTTCACCCTAGGCTTCAATTCACGCTGAAAATTCCCTTTTTGTTGCTACACAAAGATTGTTTGTAACATGTGGAATCACAACATAGGTTCAACTCTCAGAGATGAAGGTACACTTGATAAGGTAGTTTCACAATAGCTGAATTCTACATTTCCTCACCAGGTATTTGTTTTTTTGGTGTCATCCACACTGGACATTGAAATATCTGCTTTCAGATTCTACACTGACTGTTTCTGCACTGCTAAATCTAAACTAACAGGGCTACAGTCTTCAATGAATGGATGAATCACCAAGCAATTTCCTAGGTGCCTTACCTTTAGGATTTGTATCTTGAGATGTGGTTTCTGCCTTAATAGCAGTAAGCTCTGAAATATTTCTTTTAAAATGGTACACAGGCTGGGTGCGGTGGCTCATGCCTGTAATCCCAGCACTTTGGGAGGCCGAGGAAGGTGGATCACGAGGTCAAGATTGAGACCATCCTGGTCAACATGGTGAAACCCCGTCTCTACTAAAAATACAAGAAATTCGCTGGGCATGGTGGTGCGTGCCTGTAATCCCAGCTATTCAGGAGGCTGAGGCAGGAGAATTGCCTGAACCCAGGAGGCGGAAGTTGCGGTGAGCCAAGATCGCGCCATTGCACTCCAGCCTGGGTAACAAGAGTGAAACTCTTCTCAAAAAAAAAAAAAAAATGGTATGCAAAGACAGTCTCTAACTGTTGAATCAAAACATATGTTCAAGACCCCGAGATCAATACACATATAGCACAGCAGTTTCACAGATAGCTTGATTCTTGGTTTTATCACCAAATGTTAGTGTTTCTAATATTGGTCACAGTGCAATTGGAAATACGATTTTTATGATTCTACATGCAGAGTGTTACCAAATGGGTGTATCGAAATATAGGATCAGCTTTCACAGATGAATGCACAAATTACAAAGTATATCCTTACCTTGCTTACTTTTAGGTTTTTCTCCCCTGACTTTTAATTTTTCACTGTAACCTACCACAATGTCCTTAAGATATTCCTGCCTAGATTATACACAAAGCCTTTTTCTAAACTACTGCATATCACATATTTTTAAGTTTTAAGGATAAATGCATACATCAAATGGCAATTTAAGAGAAACATTTCTTCTAGTTTTCTAGCCGATTTTTTCTTATTTTCCCTATATGTAACTGGGACTTCAAAATATGTCTTTCTAGACAGTAACCTAAGACTATTTCTAAATGGTTGAATCAAAGCATTGGTTCCACTCTCTGAGATACATTCACACATTCCAAAAAAGTTTCACAAATAGCTTGCCATGAGTTTTAATCCCGAGATAGTTTCTTTCTCACCCTAGGCTACATTTCAGTTCCTTCACTGATTTTACAGAAAGGTGGTCTCTAAAGTGCTGGATTGAAACATAGACTCAACACTCAGAGATGAATATACACTTAGTAAAGCAGTTTCACAATAGCTTATTATATGTGTCCTCATCAGATACTTGCTTTCTTGCTATCACCCACAGTGTATGTTGAAATATCTCCTTTTATATTTTACTCTGAGTGTTTCTACACTGCTGAATCTAAACAAACAGTTCAACTCTCTTACATGGATGCATGAATGATGTAACAAATCCTATGTTTCTTTATTTTAGGCTTCATAACTCGAGAGATGGTTTGCTCTATAAAGAGCAGTAAATTCTGAAATATCTCTTTAAAAATTCTACACAAAGATAGACTCTAAACTCCTGAATCAAAACATAGGTTCAACTCTTAGATGTCAATACACCAAATCTCAGACTTTCTAATAGAGTTTTATCACCAAATCTCAGACTTTCTACTAAAGACAACAATGCAATTGGAAATGTGATTTTTTTATAATCTATACACAGAGTGTTACTAAATGGGTGGATCAAAAAATACTTGTAACGCTCTGAGATGAATGCACAAATTACAATGCAAATTCCCAGGCTGCAGGCTTTCAGGTTCTTTTCACCTGCCTTTTGGTTTTTCACTGTTGACTACCACAGTGGACTCTGAGATATCCATATCTAGATTGTACACAGAGAGTTTTTCTAAACTACTGAAAGAAACATAGTTTTAAATTCTAATGATAAATGTAGACATTGGACAGCACTTTCAGAGAAATCTAGCTCTTGCTCTTAGCCAATTACTCAGTTTTCCAATCTATGCCACTGGGGACATCTAAATATCTCATTCTAGATTCAACACTAAGAGTGTTTCTAAACAGTTCACTCAATCAAAGCATTGGTTCAACTCTCTGTGATACATTCACATATCCCAAAGCTGTTTCACAGATAGTTTGCCATTAGTTTTAGTCAAGATATAGTGGTTTCTAAACCTAGGATTGTATTCAGTCTAAAATGTCCTTTTTGATGCTACATAAAGATTGTTTCTAAATGCTGAATGGAAACATATGTTCAAATCTCAGAGATGAATATACACTTGGTAAAGCAGTTTCACAAAGCTGGATTCTAAATTTCCTTGCCAGATATTTACTTCTTTGCCATCATCCACAATGGACTTGGAAATATCACCTTTTAGATTCTACAATTAGTGTTTCTACACTGTGGAACCTTAGCAATTTTTTGACTGTCATAGATGAATGCATGAATCACAAAAGAGTGGTTTCTTCCTTCAACAGCAGTAAGTTCTAAAATATTGCTTATGGGGGAAGATCCAATATCGCCATTTAGGAACAGCTTGGAGTTGCAGCTCCCAAGGAAAGCACACAGGGTGAGCGGATGCCGCATTTTTATTGCCCATGGACCAGGAGATTCCCAGGTGGAGGAGACCCACCAGCCACCAGCATGGGTGTTTTGGCCGATGAGATTCTTTGGGTCAGCGTGGCTGCTTTGCCCCATGCCTCTGCTTTCTCAACACCCCGACCAGCTGAAAAAGTGTATTTTGTTCTCCATAAAAAATACACTGCTCTGTGTGCCCTTTTGGCTGGCAATTGGAGTCCCGGGAAGTCGCCCATTCATCCAATGAAAGAGGGGACTGAACAGGGAGCAAGGCCAGGAGATTCCTGGGCAAAAAAAAAAAAAGTGCCATGAATCTCAGCACCACTGTTTAAGTTGGTGCAGTGGGTCTCCACATGGGAAATCACACAGATCCTGGTGCGATTTCAACAAGCGACTGGAACACCTGGGATAAAAAGGAAAAAACAGGTTCTGAGGCAGGGAGCCAGGTGATCAGGCTCAGCTGGTCCCACCCCCACAAAAGAACAACAATCAGAAATTCTCTGGATTGAAACTTTCACAGCAAGCACAGCTGAACCCGGGATGGTCCCGCTCCGTGGAGGAGGGGCATCTGCCATTACCGAGGCACTCCACCACTACGGAGGCAGTTCACCATTGCTGGTGCAGCCTGCTGTTGCCAAGGCAACCCAGCATTGCAGAGGCTGCCTGCCATTGCCAAGGCAACCCACCATTACCAAGGCAACCTGTCATTAAAGATAGTCCGCCAATCCAGAGGTGGGCCACGATTGCTGAGGCAGTTCTAACTACACCCATATGAACAAGACTGCAGGAAAGTTCACATGGCAGCTGGGCGGAGGCCACAGCAGCTCAGCAAAGCCTCTGCAGGCAGACAGTGACTAGGCTGCCTCCTTGCTGCACAGGACAGCCCTGAAAAGAAAAGGCCACAGCACAATGGACTTATAAATAAAGCCGTAACTCCCTGGGACAGAGCACCTGGGAACAAAAAGCAGTTTGAGTTCTGCTGCAGCAGACCAAAACATACCTGCCCATCAGCCCTGAATGAACAACGGAGCCACAACTCATCACTTGAGCTCCCATAAAGGTCATACTGTCTCCTCAAGCAGCTCCCTGACCCCTGAAAATCTAAAGAGTCACCTCTTAAAGGAGAGATCAGACTGACATTTGGCAGGTATCCTTCTGGGACAAAGATAGCAGAAGAAACTGGTAGCAACCTTTATTGTTCTGCAGCTGCTGCATGCAATCCCCAGGCAAGCAGGGCCTGGAGTGGACATCAGCAGTCCTACAGGAGAGGGGCCAGACTGTTAGAAGGAAAAATAAGAAACAGAAATATCTTCATCATCAACAAACAGAAAGTCCACTCAGAGACCCAATATGAAAGTCAGCAACTACAAAGATGACAGGTATATAAATACATAAAGGTGGGAAGAAACCAGCGTAAAAAGGATGAAAACACCCAAAACGGGAACACCTCTCCTCCTACAAGGGATCCCTACTCCTCACCAGCAGGAAAACAAGGTTGGAGGGTGAACGAGTGTGATGAAATGACAGAATCAGACTTCAGAAGGTGGGTAGCAAGAAACTTCGGTGAACTAAAAGAACATGTTATAACCCAATGCAAAGAAACAAGGAAACTTGAAAAAAGATTTGACGAAATGCAAATGAGAATGGACAAGTTAGAAAGGAATGTGAGTGAATCAATGGATCTAAAAAATACAACATGAGAACTTCGTGAAGCATGCACAAGTTTTAACAGCTGAATTGACCAAGCAGAAGAAAGGATATCAAAGGTCGAAGATCAACTCAATGAAATAAAACGAGAAGGCATGATTAGAGAAAAAAGGGTAAAAAAGAATGAACAAATGCTCCAAGAAATGTGGAACTGTGAAAAGACCGAATCTATGTTTCATAGGTGTACCTGAATGTGACAGAATGAATCCAAACTGGAAAATGCTCTTCAGGATATTATCCAAGAAAACTAGCCCAACCTAGCAAGGCAGGCCAATATTCAACTCCAGGAAATAAAGAGAACACCACAAAGATATTCCTCAGGAACCCCAAGGCAACTAATCATCAGATTCACCAGGGTTGAAATGAAAGAGAAAATGCTAAGAGCAGCCAGAGAGAAAGGTCGCATTACTCACAAAGGGAAGCCCATCAGACTCACAGCAGATCTCTCAGCAGAAACCCTACAGGCCAGAAGAGAGTGGGAGCCAATAATCAACATCCTTAAAGAAAAGAATGTTCAACCTAGAATCACATATCCAGCCAAACTAAGCTTCCTAAGTGAAGGAAAAATAAAATCATTTGCGAACAAGCAAGTACTCAGAGATTTCGTCACCACCAGGCCTACTTTACAAGAGCTCCTGAAAGAGGCTCTACACATATAAAGGAACAACCAGCACCAGCCAGTCCAAAAGCATGCCAAATGGTAAAGAGAATCAACACAATGAAGAATCTGCATGAACTAATGGGCAAAATAGCCAGCTAGCATCAAAATGGCAGTATCAAATTCACACATAACAACATTAACTCTAAGTGTAAATGGATTAAATGCCCCAATCAAAAGATACAGACTGGCAAATTGGATATAAAGCCAAAACCCATTGGTGTGTTGTATCCAGGAAACCCATCTCACATGCAAGCATACATGAAGGCTCAAAATAAAGGGATGGAGGAAGATTTACCAAGGAAATGGAGAGCAAAAAAAAGCAGGAGTTGCAATTCTCATCTCTGATAAATTAGACTTTAAAACAACATACATCAAAAGAGACAAATAAGGACATTACATAATGGTAAAAGGATCAATGCAACAAGAAGAGCTAACGATCCTAAATATACACGCAACCAATACAGGAGCATCCAGATACATAAGGCAAGTTCTTAATGACTTAAAAAGAGACTTAGACTCCCACACAGTAATAGTAGGAGAATTTAACACCCCATTGTCAACAATAGACAGATCAACCAGACAGAAAGTTAACAAGAATATCCAGGACTTGAACTCAGACCTGGACCAAGCAAACCTAATAGACATTTACAGAACTCTTAGCCCCAAATCCACAGAATATACATTCTTCACGGCACCACATCACAACTATTCTAAAATTGACCACACAATTGGGAGTAAATCGCTCCTCAGCAAATGCAAAAGAATGGAAATCATAACAAACAGTCTCTCAGACCACAGTGCAATCAGGTTAAAACTCAGAATTCAAAAACTTACCATAACCACACAGCTTCATGGAAACTGAAGAACTTGCTCTTGAATGTTGACTGGATAAACAATGAAATGAAGACAGAAATAAAGATTTTCTTCAAAACCAACGAGAATGAAGACACAATATACCAGATTCTCTGGGACACATTTAAAGCAGTCTCTAGAGGAAAATATATAGCAATAAGTGCCCACATGAGAAGCAAGGAGAGATCTAAAATTGATACCCTATCATCAAAATTGAAAAAGCTATAGGAGGAAGATTTAAAAAAATCAAAAATGAGCAGAAGACAAGAAATAGCTAAGATTAGACCAGAACTGAAGGAGATAGAGACACAAATAAGCCCTTAAAAATTAATAAATTCAGGAGCTGTTTTTTTTTAAA
>NW_016108068.1:701742-725618 GCF_001604975.1 Cebus imitator | reverse complement strand
CAAATTGATGCAATAAAAAGCAGTTAAGGGGATATCACCACAGATTCCACAGAAATTCCAACCATCATAAAAGATTATTAAAAACAACTCTATGCACATAAACTAGTAAACCTGGAAGAAATTTATAAATTCCTGGACACTTGTCTCCTCTGAAGCCTAAACCAGGAGGAAGCTATAACCCTGACCAGACCCATAACAAGGTCTGAAGATGAGGCAGCAATTAAGAAACTACTACCCAAAAAAAAAAGCCCAGGTCCAGATGAGTTCACAGCCAAATTCTACCAGACATACAAAGAGGGGCTGGTACCATTCCTTCTGAAACTATTCCAAAAATTCCAAAAAGAGGGAACCCTTCCCAAATCATTTTATGAGACAAACCATCCTGATAAACAACCCGGTAGAGACTCAACAAGAACAGTAAGTTCAGACATAGATGCAAAAATCTTCAATAAAATACTGGCAAGCTGATAGCAACAGCACATTGAAAAGCTTATCCACAATGATCAAGCAGGCTTCATCCCAGGGATGCAAGGCTGGTTCAACATACGCAAGTCTATAAACGTAATTCACCACATAAACAGAACCAAAGACAAAAACCACATGACTATCTCAATTGATGCAGAGAAGGGCTTTGACAAAATTCAACAGCCCTTTGTGCTAAAAACCCTCAATAAGCTAGGTACTGACAGAACATATCTCAAAATAATAAAAGCTATTTACAACAAAACAGCAGCCAATGTCATACTGAATGGGCAGAAACTCGAAGCATTTCCTATGATATCTGGCACTAGACAAGGATGCGCTCTCTCACCATTTTTACTCAATATAGTCTTGCAATTTCTAGCCAGAGTAATCAGGCAAGAAAAAAAAGGTATACAATTAGAAAAGTAGGAAGTCAAATTGTCTCTATTTGCAGATGACATGATTGTACATTTAGATGACCCCATCATCTCAGCCCAAAATCACCTGAAATTGATAAGCAACTTCAGCAAAGTCTCAGGATACAAAATCAGTGTGCAACAACAACAAGCATACCTATACACAAATAACGGACTTGAAGAGAGCCAAATGAAGAATGAATTGCCATTCACAATCGCTACAAAGAGAATAAAATACCTAGGAATACAACTAACAAAGAATGTAAAGGACCTCTTCAAGGAGAACTACAAGCCACTGCTCAACGAAATAAGAGAGGACACAAACAGATGGAGAAACATTCCATGTTCATGGTTAGGAAGAATTAATATTGTGAAAATGGCCATACTGCCCAAAGTAATTTACAGATTCAATGCTATTCCCATCAAACTACCAATGACCTTCTTCACAGAACTGGAAAAAAAACACCTTAAACTTCGTATGGAACCAAAAGAGAGTCTGCATTGTCAAGTTAATTCTAAGCAAAAAGAACAAAGTGGGAGGCATCACACTACCAGACATCAAACATTACTACAAAGCTACAGTAATCAGAGCAGCATGGTACTGGCACCAAAGCAGAGATATAGACTAATGGAACAGAACAGAGGCCTCAAAGGCAACACAACACGTCTACAATCACCCAAACTTTGACAAACCTGACAAAAACAAGCAATGGGAAAAGGAAATCTGTTTAATAAATGGTGTTGGGAAAACTGGCTAGCCATGTGCTGAAAGCAGAAACTGGTTTCTAAAGTTAACTCCAGATGGATTAAAGACTTAAACATAAGACCTAACACCATAAATGTCCTAGAAGAAAATGTAGGCAAAAGCATTCAGCACATAGGCGTAGGCAAGGACTTCATGACCAAAACACTAAAAGCATTGGCAACAAAAGCCAAAATAGACAAATGGGACCTAATCAAACTCCACAGCTTCTGCACAGCAAAAGAAAAATCATTAGAGTGTATTGGCAACCAACAGAATGGGAAAAAAATTTTGCAGTCTACCTATCTGACAAAGGGCTGGTATCCAGAATCTACAAAGAACTAAAACAGATTTACAAGAAAAAAAAAACATTCAAAAGTGGGCAAAGGATATGAACAGACACTACAAAAGAAGACATACATGAGGCCAACAAACATATAAAACAATGCTCATCATCACTGATCATTAGAGAAATGCAAATCAAAAACTACATTGAGATACCCTCTCACGCCATTCAGAATCGTGAACATTAAAAAAATCTGGAGACAACAGATGCTGGAGATGCGGAGAAACAGGAACACTTTTACTCTGTTTGTGGGAGTGTAAATTGGTTCAACCATTGTGGAAGACAGTGTGGCAATTCCTCAAGGACTTAGAAATAGAAATTCCATTTGACCCAGCAATCTCATCGCTGGGTGTATATCTAAAGGATTATAAATCATTCTCCTACAAGGACACATGCACATGAATGTTCACTGCAGCACAATTAACAATAGCAAAGACCTGGAACCAACCCAAATTCCCATTGATGATAGATTAGACAGGGTAAACTTGGCATATATACACCATGGAATATTATGCAGCCATCAAAAACGATGAGTTCTTGTCCTTTGTAGGGACATGGATGAACCTGGAAACCATTATTCTCCGCAAACTGACATAGAACAGAAACTGAAACACCACATGTTCTCACTCATAGGCGGGTGTTGAACAATGAGAACACATGGACAGAGGGAGGGGAGCATCACATACTGGGATCTGTCTGGGGGGAGATAGCGGAGGGACAGCAGGGGCTGGGTAGTTGGGAAGAGACAGCATGGGGAGAAATGCCAGATATAGGTGATGGAGAGGAAAGCAGCAAATCACACTGCCCTGTGTGTGCTTTTTCAACAATCTTGCATGTTCTTCAAATGTACCCCAAAACCTAAAATGCAATAAAAAAAATTCCAACTGTCAGCCAGCAGGTCTTGTGCAGAAGAGAGCCCCTTCTGCCTTTGTCCCAGCAATGCTGGGCTCAGGGCTATTTCTGAAGGGCTGAAATCAAACTCCTTGAATAACAATTTAGATATACTCTGAGAAGCCTGGAGAAAATAACTAGACTACAAAAATTTACTGTGTCGTTCAGAACCCAAAAAAAAGTGCTGGTGATGGAAAGAGAAGACCTAGTGACAGAGGTGAAGTCCACAGAGTGAGAGATGGAGACAGAATAACATATTTTTGATCACTTTTACTTGCTTAGTTCAGTAATGCAAGGCAGAAAACTTCTTTCAAATGATACTTTACTTTTAAGTATTGACCTGCTTTTATCCTAAAATCCCAGCCATTTCACATATCTAGCTTCTAATTTTAAATCTACACTTTCCTTTGACTTGAAGGATTTTTGAAAATCAAAGTAATAATTCATGTCTTTTTTTCAAATCCAGTAAATAGAACTTCACTCCAGGAATAAAATTTAACCTTACACAGTTTTTAAAGACCTGCTTCAACCAAAAAATTCTAAACCAAAACATTAAATGAAGTTACAAATAAGAAAAGAAAGATTAGTAAACTCTGAATTATCTCTTTAAAAATTCTGCACAAAGACTGTCTCTAAACTGCTGAATCAAAACATAGATTCAACTCTCAGACATCAATAGACACTTAGCACAAATGCTGCAGATGCTTCAGAGGTAGCTTGATTCTCAGTTTATCACCTAATATTAGGCTTTCTAATAGAGGCAACAGTGCAATTGAAATTGTCACCTTTAATATTCTACACATAGAGTGTTACTAAATGAGTGGGTCTCTGAGATGAATGCATAAATCACAAAGCAAATTCCCTGCCTGCTTGCTTTTAGGTTTTACTCACTGGTCTTTTGGTTTTCAGTGTTCGCTAACAAAGTGGATTCTGAGATATACCTGCCTAGATTGTACACAGAGAGTTTTTCTAAACTACTGAAACATAGTTTTAAGTTCTAAAAATAAATGCATGTATCAGAGAGCACTTTCAGAGAACACTGGCTTCTTGTTTTCCAGCCAACTATTCAGTTTTGCACTATATGCCACTGCGGACATCTAAATATCCCATTTGACATTCTACACTAAAAGTGTTTCTAAGCGGCTGAATTAAAGCATAAGTTCAACGCTCTGAGATACGTTCATACATCCCGAAGCAGTTTCACATATAGCTTACTCTAACTTTTAATCATGAGAATGTTTCTCACCCTGGCCTCCAATTCAGTCTGAAATGTCCCTTTTGATGCTACACAAAGATTGTTTCTAACATGCTGAATCAAAACATAGGTTCAACTCTCAGAAATGAATGTACACTTGGTAAAGCAGTTATATAATAGCTGGATTATAAGTTTCCTCACCAAGTAGTTGCCTTCTTACTGTTGTCCACGCTGGACTTTGAAACACCTCCTTTCAGATTCTATACTGAGTGATTCTACACTGCTCTAAACAAATTTTCGACTGTCATAGATGAATGCATGAATTACTAAGAAATTTCCTAGGTTGCTTACTCTTAGGTTTCATAACATGAAATGTGATTTGTTCTATAGATCTGAAATATTTCCTTAAAATTCAGCAAAAAGGCAGTGTCTAATCTGAAAAATTAAAGCATAGGTTAAACTCTCCGAGATCAATACACCAAAGAATAGCAGTTTCAGAGACAGCTTGATACTTGGTTTTACCACCAAATCTTAGGCTTTCTAATAGAGGAAATATTGCATTTGGAAATATCATTTTTAAGATTCTACATGCATATTGTTACCAAATATGTGGATGAAAATATAGGCTCGGCTCTTGCAGATTAACACAGAAATAACAAAGCAATATCCCACCTTGCTTCCCTTTATGTTTCTCTTACCCGCCTTTTAATTTTTCACTGTAAACTCCCACCACATATTCTGAGATATCCCTTTCTAGAATCTAAACCAAGTGTTTTTATAAACTACTACATGAAACGTAGTTTTAAGTTTTAAACGTAAATGTACACATTAGAGAGCACTGTCAGAGAAACACTGCTTCTTTCTTTTCTAACCATTCATTGTTTGCCTATATGCCACTGGGGTCTTTGAAATATGCTTTTCTAGATTCAATGCTAAAAATGTTCTAAAGGGCTGAATCAAAGTATAGGTTCAACTCTGAGATACCATCACACATCCCAAAGCAATTTCACAGGTAATTAAATGTTAATTAAATGAGTGTTAATCATGAGACAGTTGGTTTCTTAACCTAGCCTTCAATTCAGTCTGACAAGTTCCTTTTTGATGATACACAAAGATTGTTTCTAACGTGCTGAATCAAAACATACGTTCAACTCTGAGAGATGAGTGTGCATTTGGTAAAGCAGTTTCACAATGCCTGCATTACAAGTTTCCTCTTGGATAGTTGCTTTTTCTCTATCATACACCCTGGACGTTCAAATATATTCTTTTAGATTCTACCCTGAATATTTCTACACTTCTAAATCTAAACTAACAAGGGCAACTATCTTAGATGAATAGATGAATCACCAAGCAAATTTCTAGGTTGCTTACTTTTAGGGTCCAAAATCTGAGACGTGTTTTCTTCCATTGGTAGCAGGGAGTTATAAAATATTTCTTTTAAAATTCTACACAAAGACTGTCTCTAAACTGCTGATCAAAACATAGGTTCAACTCTCAGAGATAAATATACATATAGCACAGCAGGTTCAGAGATAGCTTGATTCCTGGTTTTATTTCCAAATCTTAGCATTTCTAATTGGGAAAAGGGGCAATTGGAGATATAATTTTTATGATTCTACACACAGCATATTACTAAATGGATGGATCAAAATATAGAATTAGCTCTCTCAGATGAACACAGAAATCACAAAACAAATTCCTAAGTTGCTTGCTTTTAGGTTTAATTTTGCTTTTTAACTTTAAGCTACCACAGTATACTCTAAGATATCCTTGCCTAGAAACTACACAAAGACTTTTTCTAAACTACTGAATGAAACATAGTTTTAAAATTTGAAGATAAATGCACACATCAGACAGCAACTTTAGGGAAATCTTGTTTAGAGTTTTCTAGCCAATTATTCCATTTTTTTCCCTATATTCCACTGGGGACTTCAAAATATCTCTTTCTATATTCTGCCCTAAGACAGTTTCTAAACTGACAAATCAAAGCATAAGTTCAAACCCCTGAGATATATTCACACATCCCAAAGCAGTTTTACAGATAGCTTGCCATGGGTATACTTAATATCATGAGATAGTTCATTTCTCACCCTAGGCTTCTTTTCAATCTGAAATGTCCCTTCCTGGATTATACACAAAGATGGTTTCTAATGTGCAGAATCAAAACATAGGTTCAACACTCAGAGATGAATTTACACTTAATAAAGCAATTTCACAATAGCTGATTACACGTTTCCTCACCAGATAGTTGCTTTTTTGCCATTGTCTACAGTGTATGTTAAAATATCTCCTTTGAGATTCTTCACTGTTTCTACACTGCTGAATCTAAACAAATTATACAATGGCCTTACATGAATGCATGAATGACATATCAATTTCTTATGTTTCTTACTTTTAGAATTCATAACTTGAGTGCAGTTTGTTCTATTAAGAGCAGTAAATTCTGAAATATCTCTTTTAAAATTCTGCACAAAGACTGTCTATAAACTGCTGAATCAAAACATACTTTCAACTCTCAGAGATCAATAGACACATAGCACAGCAATTCAGAGAAAGCTTGTTTCTCAGTTTTCTCACCAGATCTTAGGCCTTCTAATAGAGGCAACAGTGCAATTGGAAATATCATTTTTACATTACTACACACAGAGTGTTACTAAATCGGTTGATCAAAATATGCATTCAACACTCTGAGATGAATGCATAAATCACAAAGCAAATTCCCAGCCTGCTTCATTTTAGGCTTTACTCACCGACTTTTCCTTTTTCAGTGTTGGCTGCCACAGTGAACTCTGAGATATCCCTTCCTTGGTTGTCCGCAAATAATTATTTCTGTTAGAAATATAGTATTAAGTTCTAAAGATAAATGCACACATCAGAAAGCACTTTCAGAGAAACTTTGCTTCTTGTTTTCTAGGTGATTACTCAGTTCTTCACTCTACTCCACTGAGGATATCTAAATATCACTTCCTACATTCTATGCTGAGTGTTTCTAAATGGCTGAATCAAAGCATAGGTTCAAATCACTGAGAAATATTCACACATCCCAAAGAAATTTCAGAGATAGCTTGCCATAAGTTTAAACCACTAGATAGTTGGATTCTCATCCTAGGCTTCATCTCACCATAGCTGATTATATGTGTCCTCGCCAGATAGTTGCTTTTTTGCTATCATCAACAGAGTACGTTGAAATGTCTCCTTTGAGATTCTACAGAGTGTTTCTACTCCACTGAATCTAAACAAACAATAGAACTCTCTTACAGTAATGCACAAATGTGGTAGCAATTTTTTACTTTTCTTACTTTTAGGTATTGTAACTCGAGATGCGGTTTGTTCTATAAATAGCAGTAAACTCTGAAATATCTCTTTTAAAATTCTCCACAGAGACTCTCTCTAAGCTGCTGAGTAAAGACATGGGTTCAACTCTCAGATATCAATACATGCATAGCACAGCAGCTTCAGAGATAGCCTGATTCTCACTTATATCACCAAAATCTAGCCTTTAATAGAGGCAACAGTGCAATTGGGAATATCATTTTTAAGATCCTACGCACAGACTGTTAACAAATGGGAGGATCAAAATATACGTTCAACACACTGAGATGAAAGCACAAATACAAAGCAAATTCCCAAGCTGCTTGCTTTAGGTTTTATGCACTTAACTTTTGCTTTGTTATAGTTGGCTACCACAATGGATTCTGAAATATCCCTGCCAAGAAGTACACAGTTTTTCTAAACTACTCAAAGATATCTAGTTTTAAGTTATAAAAATATATGCACACATTGGGCAGAACATTCAGAGAATTTTTCTTCTTGTTTTCTAGACAATTACTTGGATTTTTCCTATACACCACTGGGGACAGCTAAATATCCCATTATAGATTCTACCCTAAGAGTGTCTCCAAATGGCTGAATCAAAGCATAGGTTCAACTCTCTGAGATACGCTCACACATCCCAATGCAGTCTCGCAGATAGTTTGCCATGAGTTTTAATCATGAGATAGTTGGTTTCTTACCCTAGGCCTCAATTCAGTCTGAAATGTCCCTTTTTGATGCTATACAAAGATCATTTTCAATATACAAAATCAAAACAGGTTAAATTATCAGAGATGAATGTACACTTGATAAAGCAGTTTCACAATAGCTGGATTATAAGTTTCCTCACCATATATTTACTTTTTCACTATCATCCACATGAGATGTTAAAATAACTCCTTTTAGATTCTACACTGTTTCTACACTGCTGAATCTAAACAAATTTTCAACTTTCATAGATGAATGTATGAATGACAAAGCAATTTCCCAGGTTGCTTACTTTTAGGTTTCATACCTGAAATGTGGATTTTTCTATAGAGAGCAGTGAATTCTGAAAGGTTCCTGTAAAATTCATCAAAAAGACAGTCTCAAATTTTGAATCAAAACACAGTTTAAACTCTCTGACATCAATACACCAAATAACAGTTTCAGAGACAACTTGATTCTCGGTTTTATCATCAAATCTTAGGCATTCTAATGGAGGTAGCAGTGCAATTGGAAATATCATTTTTAAGATTCTACATACAATGTAACTAAATGGGTGGATGAAAATATAGGTTGAGCTCTCACAGATGAAAGCACAAATTACAAAGCAATCTCCCACCTTGCTTCCTTTTAGGTTTCTCTCATCTGCCTTTTGATTGTCAACTATAAGTTTCACAGTGTTGTCTGACATATGCCTGCCTAGATTCTACACAAAGAATTTTTCTAACCTACTGCCAGAAACATAGTTTTAAAATTTAAAATTGAATGCACACATTGGAGAACACTTTCAGAGTAATCTTTCTTCTTGCTTTTCTAGTGAGTTATTAAGTTTTCCCCCTATGCTACTGGGGACTTCAAAGTACTCTTTTCTAGATTCTTCTGTAAGAGTATTTCTGAAGGGCTGAATAAACATAGGTCCAACTCTCTGAGATACATACACACATCCCAAAGCACTTTCACAGGTATCTTGCCCTGAGTTTTTATCAGAAGATAATTGATTTCTCACCCTAGGCTTCAATTCAGTCTGAAAAGTCCCTTTTTGATGCTACATAGAGATTGTTTCTAATATGCAGAATCAAAACATAGGTTCAACCCTCAGAGATGAATGTACACTTGGTAAAGCAGTTTCACAATAGAAGAATTCTAAGGTGCCTCACCAGATATTTGCTTTTTTGCTATGGTACACACTGGACTTGAAATATCTCCTTATAGATTCTACACTGACTGTTTCTGCACTACTAAATCTAAACTAACAGAACAACTATCCTAGATGAATGCATGAATCACCAAGCAATGTCCTACATTGCTTACTTTTTTTTATCGCATTTTAGGATTTTATGATTTGTAACTCCAGATGTGGTTTCTGTCTCGATAGCAGTGAACTCTGAAACATTTCTTTTAAAACTAAACACAAAGACAGTCTCTAAACTGTTGAATCAAAACGTAGGTTCAACTCTCAGAGATCGATACACATATAGCACAGCAGTTTCAGAGATAGCTTTATTCTCGGGTTTATTGCCAAATATTGGTGTTTCTAATAGTGGCAACTGTGCAATTGGAAATAGGATTTTTATGATTCTACACACAGAGTGTTACCAAATGGGTGTATCAAAATACAGGTTCAGTCCCACAGATGGAAGCACAAATCACACAGTGTATTCCCACGTTGCTTGCTTTTAGGTTTTTCTCTCCCAACGTTTGCTATTTCACTGTAAGCTACCACACCATACTCCGAGATATCACTGCCTAGATTATACCAAAAGTCTTTTTGTAAACTACTACATAACACATATTTTTAAGTTATAAAGATAAAAGCAAATATTGGATGGCAATTTCAGAGAAACCTTGCTTCTAGCTTTCTAGCTGATTATTCCGTTTTTTCCCTATATGTCACTGGGACTTTAAAATATCTCTTTTTTGAAGTTTTTCACCGTAGGCTTCTTTTCAGTCTGAAATGTCCCTTACTTGATTCTACACAAAGATGGTTTCTAAAGGCTGGAGCAAAACAAAGGTTCAACACTCAGAGATTAATGTACACTTATTAAAGCACTTTCACAATAGCTGATTATATGTTTCCTCACCAGATAGTTGCTTTCTTGCTATCGTCCATGATGTATGTTAAAATATCTCCTTTTATATTTTACTCTTGGTGTTTCTACACTGCTGAATCTACACAAATGGTTCAATTGTCTTACATGAATGCACAAATAAGGTATCAACTTCTTGTTTCTTACTTTTAGACTTTGTAATGAGATGAGGTATGTTCTATAAAGAACAGTAGACTCTGAAACATATGTTTAAAAATTCTGCACAAAGACTGTCTCTCAACTGCTGAATCAAACACAGATTGAACTCTCAGATAATACACACATAACACAGTAGCTTCAAGTGTAGCTTAATTCTTCTTTTTATTGCCAAATCTCAGGCTTTCTCACAGAGGCAAAAGTGCAATTGGAAATGTCATTTTTAATAATCTACACAGAGAGTTACAAAATGGGTGGATCAGAATATGCCTTTAACACTCTGAGATGAATGCTCAAATTACAAAGCATATTCTCAGCCAGCTGACTTTTAGGTTTTACTAACCTGCCTTTTGCTTTTTCAGTTTTGGCTGCCACAGTGGACTCTGAGATATCCCTGCCTGGATGGTGCACAGAGAGTTTTTCTAAACTACTGAAAGAAACATAGTTTTAAGTTCTAAAAATAAATGCACACTTCAGACAGCACTTTCAGAGAAATCTTACTTATTGTTTTCTAGCTGATTATTCAGTTTTCCACTATACCCCACAGGGACATCTAAATATGCCATTCAAGATTCTACACTAAGAGTGTTTCTAAACTGCTGAATCAAAGCATAAGTTCAACTCTCTGAGATGCATTCACACATTTCAAAGCAGTTTTACAGACAGTTTGCCATGAGTTTTAGTCAAGACTTAGTTGGTTTCTCACCCTAGGCTTGAATGCAGTCTGAAATGTCCTTTTTGATGCTACACAAAGATTGTTTCTAGCTTGCTGAATCAAAACATAGGTTCAACTCTGAGGGATAAATATACACTTGGTAAAGCAGTTTCACAATAGCTGGATACTAAGGTTCCTTCTCAGATATTTGTTTTTTTGCTGTCATCCACAGTGGATGTTGAAATATCATCTTTGAGATTTCACAATGATTGTTGCTACACTGCTGAATTAAAAAAAAATGTTTGATTGTCATAGATGAATGTATGATTCACTAAAGAATTTCCTAGTTGCTTACTTTAAGATTTATAACTTGATGTGGTTTCTATCAACAGCAGTGAATGAGTTCACAAATATTGCATTAAATATTCTCTCCAAAAAATCTCTCTAAACTGCTGAATCAAAACATAGCTTCAACTCTTAGAGGTCAATACACATATAGCACAGCAGTTTTAAAGATAGCTTGATTCTTAGCTATTCTTAGCTTGGTTTGGTTTTGTTGCCAAATCTTAGCATTTCTAACAGTGGCAAAAGTGCAATGGGAAATACCATTTTTATGATTCTACAGACAGAGTGTTACTAATTTGGTGGATCAAAATATAGTTTTGGTACCTGCAGATGAACATAAAAATCACAAAGCAAATTCCCAAGTTGCTTGCTTTTAGGTCTCTTTTACCAGACATCTTCTTTTTCACTCTATCATACCACAGTGTACTTCAAGATATCCCTGCATAGATTCCACACAAAGACATTTTCTAAACTACCGCATGAAACGTAGTGTTAAGTTCTAAAGGAAAATTCACCCATCAGACAGCACTTTCAGAGAAATCTTCCTTCTACTTTTCTACCCAATTATTCCATTTTTTCATATATGCCACTGAGGATGTCAAATATCTCTTTCTAGGTTCTACCCTAAGATTATTTTTAAACAGATGAATCAAAACATAGATTCAACTATCTGAGTTACATTTACACATACCAAAGCAGTTTCACAGATAGCTTGCCATGAGTTATAATCACGAGATAAATGGTTTCTCAACGTAAGCTTCATTTCAGTCTGAAATGCCCCTTCCTTGATTCTGTACAAAGGTGGTTCCCAAACTTTTGAATCAAAACATAGGTTGAGCACTCAAAGATGAATGTACATTTAGTAAAGCAGTTTCACAAGAGTTAGTTATATGTTTCCTTGCCAGATAGTTACTTTCTCGCTGTAATCCACAGTGTACGTTGAAATATCTTCTTTGAGATTCTACAGTGAGTGTTTCTACAACCCTGAAGCTAAACTAACTTCACAACAGTCTTCCAGCGATGCACAAATGAGATTGCAGTTTCCGACATTTCTTTCTTTTACTTTTCATAACTCAAGATGTGGTTTGTTCTATGAAGAGAAGTAAACACTGAAATATGTCTTTTAAAATTCTACACAGGCCAGGCGTGGTGGCTCACGCCTGTAATCCCAGCACTTTGGGAGGCCGAGGTGGGTGGATCAAGAGGCCAAGAGATCGAGACCATCCTGGTCAACATGGTGAAACCCTGTCTCTACTAAAACTACAAAAAATTAGCTGGGCATGGTGGCGCATGCCTGTAATCCCAGCTACTCAGGAGGCTGAGGCAGGAGAATTGCCTGAACCCAGGAGGCGGAGGTTGCGGTGAGCCGAGATCACGCCATTGCACTCCAGCCTGGGTAACAAGAGCGAAACTCCGTCTCAAAAAAAAAAAAAAAAAATTCTACACAACACTGTTTCTAAACTGCTGAATGAAAACATAGGTTCAACACTCAGATCAATACACATTTAGCACAGCAATGTCAGAGATAGCTTTATTATCGGTTTTATCACAAAATCTTAAGGTTTCTAATAGCAGCAACAATGCAATTGGAAATATCATTTTTAAGATTCAACACACAGAGTGTTACTAAATGGTTGGATTAATATATATGTTCAACTTCTGAAATGAATGCACAAATCACAAAGCAAATTCCCAGCCAGTTTCCTTTTAGGTTTTATTCATTTGCTTTTTGTGTTTTCACTGTCGGCTACCACAGTGGACTCTGAGATATCCCTCCCTAGATTGTACACAGATGTTTTTTCTAAACTACTGAAAGAAGCATAGTTTTAAGTTCTAAAGACAAATGTACACATCAGGCAGCACTTTTAGAGAAATCTTGCTTCTTGTTTCCTAGCCAATTATTCAATTTTTCTCTATACACCACTGGGGAAATCTAAATAACCCATTCGAGATTCCACACTAAGAGTCTTTCTAAACTGCTGAATCAAGGCATAGGTTTAACTCTCTGAGGCGCATTAACAAATCCCAAAGCAGTTTCACAGATAGCTTGCCGTGAGTTTTAATCACTTGTTTCTCACCCTAGGCTTCATTTCAATCTAAAATGTCCCTTCCTTGGTTCTACACAAATGTGGTTTCTAAACTACTGAATAGAAACATAGGCTCAACACTCAGAGATGAATGTACCCTTAGTAAAGCAGCTTCATAACAGTGAATTATTTTTCCTCCCAAGATAGTTGAATTTTTCTATCCTCCACAGTGTACATTGAAATATCTTCTTTTAGATTCTTAACTGTTTATACACTGCTGAATCTAAACAAACGATACAACTGTCTAACATGAATGGAAGAATGAGGAGCAATATTCGGCATTTCTTACTTTATATTTTGTAACTCGAGATGCGGTTTGTTCTGTAAACACAAGTAGACACTGATATATCTCTTTTAAAATTCTACACAAAGCCTTTCTCTAAACTGCTGAATCAAAACATAGTTCAAATGAATGAGATCAACATGCACATAGCACAGCAGTTTCAGAGATAGCTCGCTTCCTGATAAGACAGTGAATTTGGAAATATCAACTCTCAGAGATTAATGTAGTTGGAAATATTCGACTCTCAGAGATGAATGTACACTTGATAAAGTAGCTTCACAATAGCTGGATTATAAGTTTTCTCTCAGATATTTGCTTTTATGCTATTGTCCACACTGGACTTTGGTGTATCTCCTTTAGGATTCTACACTGTTTCTAAACTCCTGAATCTAAACAAATTTTCCACTGTCGTAGATGAATGCATGAATAACTAAGGAATTTCCTAGGTTGCTTACATTTAGGATTTGTAACTCAAAATGTGGTTTCTTATATCGATAGCAGTGAGTTCTCAAATATTGGTTTTAAAATTCTAAACAAAAACTTGCTGTAAACTGCTTAATCAAAACATAAATTCTACTTTAGAGATCATTACACACATAGCACAGCAGTTTCAGAGATAGCTTGACTGTCGATTTTGTAGCCAAATCTTAGCATTTCTAATAGCGACAATAGTGCAACTGGAAATATCTTTTTCAGGATACTACACAGAGAGTGTTACTAAATGAGTGGATCAAAATATAACTTAGGCACTCTCAGATGAATGCACAAATGACAAAGCAAATTCTCGTGTTGCTTGCTTTTAGGTTTCTATCATCAGCTGCATTTTTCTTTTCACTGTATGCAACCACAGTGTACTCCAAGATATTCCTGCCTACATTACACAAGAAGACTTTCTAAACTACTGCAGGAATAGTTTTAAGTTCTAAAGGAGAATGCACACATCAGGCAGCATTTTCAGAGAAATCTTGTTTCTACTTTTCTAGCTTATTGTTCCATTTTTCACCATATGCCACTGGGGACTTCCAAATATTTCTTTCCAGATTCTACCCTAAGACTATTTTTAAACGTCCGACTCAAAACATAGGTTCAACTCTCTGAGTTTACATTCACATATCCCAAATCAGTTTCACAGATAGCTTGCCATGAATTTTAATCACAAGATCATTGGTTTCTCTCCCTAGGCTTCATTTCAGTCTGAAATATCCCTTCCTTGATTATACGTAAATGTGGTTTCTAAATTGCGGACTCGAAATGTAGGTTGAACACTGAGGGATGAATGTAGCCTTAGTAAAGCAGTTTCACAATAGCTCATTATATTTCCTCACCACATAGTTGCTTTTCCTCTGTTGTCCACAATGAATGTTGAAATATCTCCTATAGGAATAACTATTACTATACTGCTGAAACTAAATTAACTTTACAAGTGTCTTACATGAATGCATGAATAAGTTGGTAATATTCTACATTTCTTACTTTTAGGTTTCATAACTCAAGACGTGGTTTGTTCTATAAGGAAAAGTAAAAACTGAAATAATTCTTTTAAAATTCTATACAAAGTCTGTCTCTAAACTGCTGAATCAAAACATTGGATCAAAACTATGCAATCAATGCACACATCACACAGCAGTTTCAGAGATAGCTTGATTCTCAGTTTTCTCACCAAATCTTAGGTTTCCTAAGAGATGCCACAGTGCATTTGGAAATATCAACTCACAGCGATGAACGTAGTTGGAAATATTTGATGCTCAGAGATGAACGTACACTTGGTAAAGCAGTTTCATAATAACTGGATTAAAAGTTTCCTCTCTGGATATTTGCTTTTTCAACATCATCTACACTGGACATTGAAATATTTCCTTTTAGATTCTACACTGAGTGTTTCTGCACTGCTGAATCTAAACACATTTTCTACCGTCAAATATGAATGCACGAATGACTTAGCAATGTCCTAAGCTTTAGGTTTCTATCAGCTGCAATTTCCTTATTTTAGGTTTCATAACATAGAATGTGGTTTGTTCTAGAGACAGCAGTGATTTCTGAAATATTTCTTTTAAATTCTGCCAAAGCACCCCCTAACCTGCTGAATCAAAGCATAGGTTCAAATCCCAGAGATTAATACAAACATAGCACAGCAATTTCAGAGATGGCTTGATTCTTGATTATATCACCAAACCTTAGGGTTTCTAATAGAGGCAAAAGTGCAATTGAAAATATCATTTTTAAGACTGTACACAGAGAGTGTTATTAAATTGGTGAATCAAAATATAGTAAATGCACCCTCAGATGTATGCACAAATAACAAAGCAATCTCCCAACTTGCTTGCTTTTAGGTTTTACTCACTTGTCTTTTGATTTTTCAGTATTAGCTACCACAGTGGACTCAGATATCCCTGCCTAGATTGTACATAGAAAGTTTTTCTAAACTACTGAGAGAAACATAGTTTTAAGTTTTAAAGGTAAATGCACACATCAGACACTTTCAAAGAAATCTTTCTTCTAGTTTTCTAGCTGATTATTTGGATTTTAACTATGTTACTGGGGACATCTAAATATCTCATTCTAGATTCTACACTTAAAGTGTTTCTAAATGTCTGAATCAAAGCATAAGTTCAACTCTCTGAGATAAATTCACACTCTAAAGCAGTTTCACAGACAGCTTGCAATGAGTGTTAATCACGAGATAGTTGTTTGTGACCCAGGCTTCAATTAAGTCTGAAATGTCCCTTTCTGATGCTAAACGAACATTGTTTCTAACATCGGGAATTGAAACATAGGTTCAACTCTCAGAGATTAATGTACACATGTTAATGCAGTTTCACAATAGCTGGATTCTAAGTCTCCTCACCAGTTATTTGCTTTTGCTATCATCCACAGTGTACATTGAAATATCTCCTTTTAGATTCTACATTTGGTGTTTCTACACTGCTGAATCTAAACAAATTTTTGACGGTCATAGAGAATACATGAATGACTAAAAAATTTCTGAGTTTATTTACTTTCAGAGTTCATAACTCCAGATGTGGTTTGTTCTATGGAGAGCCATGAATGCTCAAATATTGCTTTTAATATTCTACACTGAGACTGTTTCTAAAATGCTGAATCAAAACATAGGTTCAACACACAGAGATCAAAACAGGTATCACAGCAGTTTCAGAGATAGCTTGATTCTTGGTTTTATTGCCATAGCGTTTCTAATAGCACCAACAGTGCAACCAGAAATATCATTTTTATGATTCTACATATTGAGTGTTACTAAAAGGGTATATCAAAATACAAGTTGAGCACTTGTAGATGAACACACAAATCACAAAGCAAATGCCTACCTTGCTTGCTTTTAGATTTTTCTCACACCCCTTTTCCTTTTTTACTGTAAGCAACCACAGTGTACTTGGAGATATTCCTTTCTAGATTCTACACAAAGACTTTTTCTAAACTACTGCATGAAAGGTAATTTTAATTTTTCACAATAAATGCACACATCATATATCACTTTCAGATAAATATTGCTTCTTCTTTTCTAGCTCATTATTCTTTTTTTCCCTATACGCCACTGGAGACTTGGAAATATCCCTTTCTTGATTCTACCCTAAGATTGTTTCTAAAAGGCTAAATCAAAGCATAGGTTCAAGTCTCTGAGTTACAGTCGCAAGTCCCAAAGCAGTTTTACAGATAGCTTGTCATAATTTTTAATTATAAGATAGTTATTTTCTCACTCTAGGCTTCATTTCAGCCTGAAATGTCTCTTCATTGATTCTACACAAAGATGGCTTCTAAATTGCTGAATTGAAACTTCGGTTCAACACGCAAAGATGAATGTACACTTGGAATCAGTTTAAAATAGCTGATTATATGTTTCCTCCCCAGAGAATGGACTTTTCTCTATCATCCAGTTTACACTGAAATATCTCCTTTTAGCTTGTACACTGTGTGTTTCTACACTGTTGAATCTAAACAAATGTCTTACATGAATGCAAGAATGAGTTAGCAATTTCCTATATTTTTTATTCTTAGGGTTCATAACTCGAGATGTGGTTTGTTCTATAAAGAGCAGTAAACTCTAAAATGTCTATTTTGATATTCTACACAAAGACTGTCTCTAAACAGCTGAATCAGAACATAAGCTAATCTCTCAGTGATCAACACACACATTACACAGCAGTTTCGGAGATAGATTGATTCTCGGTTTCACTGCCAAATCTTAGGCTTTCTAACAGAGACAACAGTGCAATTGGAAATATTATTTTTAAGATTCTACACGTAGAATATTACTAAATCAGTGAATCAAAATATATCATCAACACTCTGAGATGAACACACAAATCACAAATCAAATTCCCAGGATGCTTGTTTTTAACTTATATTCACTGACCTTTTGTTTTTTCAGTGTTGGCTACCACAGTGGAATCTAAGGTATTCCTAATTAGATTGTACACAGAGTGTTTTTCTAATCTACTGAACAAAACGCATTTTTAAGTTCTAAAAATAAATGCACACATAGGACAGCACTTTCAGAGAAATGTTGCTTCTTGTTTTCTAGCTGATTGTTTGGTTTTTCATTATACACCAATGCAGACATCTAAACATTCCCTTCTTGATTCTATAATTTCTTTCCTTTTCTTTTTTTTCCTTTAGGTGTATACTGTATTTGGCATTTCTCCTCATATTATCCCTTCTCACCCTCCCCACCCCCTATTTCTCTCCTCTAGCCCCCCAACTGCTCCCAGTGTGTGATACTTCTCTCTGAGTCCACATGTTCTTGTTGTTCGACACCTACCTATGAGTGAGAACACACAGTGTTTGGCTTGCTGTTCTTGTGTCAGTTTCTTGAGAATGATGGTTTCCAGATTCATCCAAGTCCCTACAAAGGACACAAACTCGTTGCTTTTTTATGACTATGTAGTATTGCATAGTGTATACGTACCACATTTTCTTTGTGCAGTCTATCATTGATGGGCATTTGGGTTGGTTCCAGGTCTTTGCTATTGTACACAGGGCTGCAGTGAAAATACATGTGCATGTGTCGTTACAGTTGAAAGATTTATAGTTCTTTGCATATATACCCAGTAACGGGTTTATTGGGTTGAATGGAATTTCTATTTCTAGATCTTCAGAAAATCGCCACTCTGTCTTCCACAATGGTTGAACTAATTTACACTCCAATCAACTGTGTAAGAGTGTTCCAATTTCTCCACATCCTCTCCAGCATCTGTTGTCTCCAGATTTTTTAATAATCTTCATTCTAACTGCCATGAGATAGTATCTCAATGTAGTTTTGATTAGCATTTTTCTAATGACCAGTGATGATGAGCATTTTTTTCCGGTTTGTTGGTCTCATATGTCTTCTTTTGAAAAGTGTCTGTTCATATCTTTTGTCCACTTTTGAATGAGATTGTTTGTTTTTTTCTTGTATATTTGTTTTACCTCTTTGTACATTCTGCATATTAGCCCTTTGTCTGTTGGTAGACTGCAAAAAAAAATTTTCATTCTGTTGGTTGCCAGTTCAATCTAATGATGGTGTCTTTTGCTGTACAGAAGCTCTGAATTTTAATTAGATCCCATTTGTCTACCTTGTCTTTTATTGCCATTGCTTTTGGTGTTTTACTTATGAAGTTCTTGCCTATGTCTATGTCCTGGATGATTTTGCCCATATTTTCTTCTAGTGGTATTATGGCATTAGGATTTATGTTTAAATCTTTAGTCCATCTGGAGATAATTTTAGTGTAAGGTGACATGTAAGTGTCCAGTTTCTGCTTTCTGCACATTGCTAGACAGTTTTCAAACATATCTAAATGGCTGAGTCAAAGCATAAGTTCAACTGTCTGAGACATTCACACATTCCAAAGCAGTTTCACAGATAGCTTGCCTTCAGTTTTAATCACAAGATCATTGATTTCTCACATTAGTCTTCAATTTAGTCTGAATTTTCACTTTTTGATGCTACGCTAAGATTGATTCTAGCATTGGGCATTGAAACATGAGTTAACTCTCACAGATAAATGTACACTTTGTAAAGCAGTTTCACAATAGCTGGATTATATATTTCCTTACCAGATATTTGCTTCTTCTCTATTCATCACAGTAGACCTAGAAATATGTCCTTATTTTTCTTTTTGTTATTGCATTTTAGGTTTTGGGGTACATGTGAAGAACATGCAAGATTGTTGCATAGGTACATGGAAGCGTGATTTGCTGCCTTCCTCCCCTCCACCTATATCTGGCATTTCTCCCCATGCTATCTCTCCCCAACTCCCCATGTCCCACTATCCCTCTCCCATTTCCCCCTGACCCCAGTGTGTAGTGCTCCCCTCTCCTGTGTCCATGTGTTCTCATTGTTCAACACTCACCTATGAGTGAGAACATGTGGTGTTTGATTTTCTGCTCTTGTGTTAGTTTGCTGAGAATGATGATTTTCAGGTTCACCCTTGCCACTGCAAAGGACATAAACTCATTGTTTTTGATGGCTGTGTAATATTCCATGGTATATATGTGCCACATTTTCCCTGTCCAGTCTATCATCGATGGGCATTTGGGTTGGTTCCAAGTCTTTGCTATTGTAAACAGTGCTGTGATGAATATTCGTGTGCATGTGTCCTTATAGTAGAATGATTTATAATCCTTTGGATATATACCCAGTAATGGGATTGCTGAGTCAAATGGGATTTCTATTTCTAGGTCCTTGAGGAATCACCACACTATCTTCCACAATGGTTGAAACAATTTACACTCCCACCAAAAGGGTAAAAGTGTTCCTATGTCTCCACATTCCCTCCAGCATTTGTTGTCTCTAGATTTTTTAATGAGCGCCATGTGAACTGGCATGAGACGGTATCTCAATGTAGTTTTGATTTGCATTTCTCTAATGACCAGCGATGAGCATTTTTTCATATGTTTGAAATATGTCCTATTACATTCTACTCTCAGTGTTTCTTCACGGCTGAATCTAAAGACATTTTCCACTGTCATGGATGAATGCACAAATGACTAAGTGATTCCCTTTGTTGCTTACTTCTAGGTTTCATTACCAGAAATGTGGTTTGTTCCTTAGATAGCAGTGAATTCTGAAGTATTCCTTTTAAAATTCTGCAAAAGAATGTACTCAGAAACTGCTGAATCAAAACATAGGTTCAACTCTATGAGATCAATACAAGAATAGCACAGAAATTTCAGAGATGTCTTGATTCTTTGTTTTATTGCCAAATCTTAAAATTTTAAATAGGGGCAATAGTGCAATTGGAAATATCATTTTTCAGATTCTTGCTTCTTCACTGTAAGCCACCAAAATGTACTCTGAGATATCCCTGCCTAGATTCTACAAAAAGACTTTTTATAAATTACTGCATGAAACAGTTTTACATTTTAAAGATAAATGCACAGATCAGACAGCACTTTCAGAGATATCTGGCTTCTGGCTCCTCCAGCCAATTTTTTCACTTTTTCCCTATATGCCACTGGTGTTTTCCAAATATCTTTTTCTAGATTGTACCCTAAAAGTGTTTCTAAGCTGCTGAATCAAAGCATATGTTCAAACCTATGAGATACATTCATATCTCAAAGCAGTTTTACAGGTAGCTTGCCATGAGTTTTAATCACGAGATGTTTGTTTTCTCACCCCGGGTTTCAATTCAGTCTGAAATGTCCCTTCCTTGATTTGACACAGAGATGGTTTCTAGACCGCTAAATTGAAACAAGGTTCAACATTCAGAAATGAATGTACATTTAGTAAAGCAGTTTCAGAAAAGCTGGATAAGTTACATGCTGAATAGTTGCTTTTTCGCTGTCATCCATGGTGTACGTTGAAATATCCCCTATTAGATTAGATACTGGTATTTCTACACTACTAAATCTAAACCAGTGACACAAAATGCTCTTTCAAGAATGCATGAATGAGGTCACAATTTTCTATTTTTCTTACTTTTAGGTTTGATAATTCAAGTGGTGGTTTGTTCTATAAAGAGCAGTAAACTCTGAAATATCTCTTTTAAAATTCTACACAAAGACTGTCTCTAAGCTGCTGATTGAAAGCATAAGTTCAACTCTCCAAGATCAATACACACAGCACAGCAGTTTCAAAGATAGCTTGATTCTCGGTTTTATTTCCAAATCTTAGGATTTCTTATAGAGGCAACGGTGCAATTGGAAATATTAAGATTCTACACAAATAGTGTTACTAAATCAAGCAATCAAAATATGTGTTCAACAATCTGAGATGAACACACAAATCACAAAGCAAATTCCCAGCCTGCTTTTTTTTCAGTTTTACTCATATATCTTTTGCTTTTTCAGTGTTGGCTACCACAGTGGACTCTGAGATATCCCTGCCTAGGCTATACACAGAGAGTTTTTTCTAAACTACTGAAATAAAAACAGTTTCAAGTTCTGAAGATAAATGCACACATTGGACAGCACTTTCAGAGAAATCTTGCTTCTTGTTTTCTGGCTTATTATTTGGTTTTTCACTATAAGCCACTGGGGACATCTAAATATCCCATTCTACGTGCTACACTAAGAATGTTTCTGAATGGCTGAATTGAAGCATAGGTTCAACTCTCTGAGATACATTCAGACATCCCAAAGCAGTATTGCAGATAGCTGGCCATGAGTTTGCAACATGAGATGTTTGTTTCTCACCCTAGGCTTCAATTTAGTTTGAAATGTCCCTTTTTGATGCTCAACAAATAATCTTTCTAACATGCTGAATCAAAACATAGGTGCAACTCTCAGAGATGAATGTACACTTGGTAAAGCAGTTTCACAATAGCTGGATTGTACGTTTCCTCACCAGATATTTGCTCTTTGGTTATCATCCACAAAGTACATTGAAATATCTCCTTTTAGATTCTACACTGAGTGTTTCTACACTGCTGAATCTAAACAAACATTTGACTGTCAAAGATGAATTCATGAATAAGAAATTTTGAAGGTTGCTTAGTTTCACATTCGTACTCATGATATGGTTTGTTCTACCAATAACGTAAGCTTTCAAATATTCCTTTTAAAATTATGCAAATAGACTGCCTCTGCACTGCTGAATGAAAATATTGTTTCAACTCTCAGAGATCAATACACACACAGCACAGCAGTTTCAGAGATAGCTTGATTCTTGGCTTTATTACCAAATCTTAGAGTTTCTAATAGCACAAACAGTGCAACTGGAAATATCATTTTTTTTTGAGATGGAGTTGCGCTCTTGTTACCCAGGCTGGAGTGCAATGGTCCGATCTCAGCTCACTGCAACCTCCGCCTCCTGGGTTCAGGCAATTCTCCTGCTTCGCCTCCTGAGTAGCTGGGATTACAGGCACACGCCACCATGCCCAGCTAATTTTTGTATTTTTAGTAGAGATGGGGTTTCACCATGTTGACCAGAATGGTCTCGAGCTCTTGACCTCGTGATCCACCCGCCTCAGCCTCCCAAAGTGCTGGGATTACAGGCGTGAGCCAACGTGCCTTGCTGGAAATATAATTTTTAAGGTTCTACACACAGATAGTTCCTAAATGGGTGGACCAAAATATACGTTCAGAACTCGCATATGAAGGCAAGAATCACAAAGCAAATTCCCACATTGCATGATTTTAGGTTTTTCCCACCGCCTTTTTGTTTATCACTGTAAGCAACCACAGTGTACTCTGAGATATCCCTGCTAGATTCTACACAAAGTGCTTTTTAAACTACTGCAAGAAACATAGTTTTAAGTTTTAAAGATAAATGTGTACACAGCGCAGTACTTCAAGAAAAATTTTGCTTCTTGTTTTTCAGACAATTATTTATTTTTTCACTCTATGCCACTGGGAACATCTAAATATAATACTCTAAATTCTACACTAAGAGTGTTTCTAAATGGCTGAATCAAAGCATAGGTCCAAATCTCTGAGATACATTAATACATCCCCAAACAGTTTCACAGATAGCTTGCCATGAGTTTTAATCATGAGACAGTTGGTTTGTCACCCTAGGATTCAATTCAGTCTTAAGTGTCTCCTTTGATGCTACACAAAGATTTTTTCTAGCATGCTGAATTGAAACATAGGTTCAACCATGAGGGATGAATATACGCTTGGTAAAGCAGTTTCACAATACCTGGATTATAAGTTCCTCACCAGAAACTTGCTTTTTCACTATCATGAACACTGGACATTGAAATATCTCCTTTTATAATTCACACTGAGTGTTTCTACACTTCTGTGTCTAAACACATT
>NW_016108068.1:698450-701427 GCF_001604975.1 Cebus imitator | reverse complement strand
GGGGTACATGTGAAGAACATGCAAAATTGTTGCATAGGAACACACGTGGCAGTGTGATTTGCTGGCTTCCTCCCCATCACCTACATCTGGTATTTCTCCTCTTGCTATCTCTCCCCAGCTTCCCACCCCCCACCGTCCCTCCCCTATTTCCCCCCAACTGACCGCAGTGTGTAGTGCTCCCCAAATCTGAGGGTTTCTAATAGAGACACCTGTGCAATAGAAAATATCATTTTTAAGATTCTATATACAGAATGTTACTAAAAATAGGGATGAATATATATATTCAACAATCGCAAATGAACACAAAAATAAGAAAGAAATCTCCCAACTTGCTTGGTTTTTGGTGTCTCCTACCTGCCTTTTGCTTTTTAGTTGTAAACCACCACAGTGTACTTGGAGAGATCCCCTCCTAGCTTCTACACAAAGATGTTTTCTAAACTACTTCAAGAATCATGATTTTAAGTTTCAAAGATAAATGAACACATTGTACAGCATTTTCAGAGAAATCTTCCTCTGGCTTTACTAGCCAATTATTAAGTTTTTCCTATATGCCACTGAGGAATTAGAAATACCTCTTTCCAGATTCTACCCTAAGACTGTTTCTGAATGGCTAATTCAAAGCACAGGTTCAAAGCTTTGAGATGCATTCACAAGTTCCAAAGCAGTTTCAGAGATAGCTTGCCATTAGTTTTAATGATGAGATAGCTCGTTTCTCACCCTAGGATTCATTTCACTCTGTAATGTCTCTTCCTTGACGCTACACAAAGATGTTTTCTAAACTGCTAAATCAAAACATAGTTTCAACATTCTGAGATGAATGTACACTTAGTAATGCAATTTCACAATAGCTGATTATATGTTTCCCTGCTAGATAGTTGCTTTTGCCCTATCATCCACAGTGTACATTGAAATATTCCCTTTTAGATTCAACAATGTTTCTGACTGATGAATCAGAACAAATGGTATAGATGTTTTACATGAATGCACGAATGAGGTAGCAATTTCCTACTTTGCCTACTTTAGATTTCATAAATTGAATTGTGATTAGTTCTATAAAGAGCAGTAAACTCTTAAATATCTCTTTCAAAATTCTCCTTGCAGCCTGTCTCTAAACTGCTGAATCAAAACATAGGTTTAACTCTCAGATCTCGATACACAAACTTCACAGCAGATTCAGAGATAGAGTGATTCTCAGTTTCATCTCCTAATCCTAGGCTTTCTAATAGAGGCAACCTTCCAATTGAAAATATCATTTTCAAGATTCCACACAGTGTTACTAAATGGGTGAATCAAAACATATGTTAAACACTCTGAGAGGAATGCACCAGTCACAGAGCAGCTTCCTAGGCTGCTTACTTTTAGGTGTTACACCCTCCTTTTGCTTTTTCCATGTTGGCTACCACAGAGGACACTGAGATATTGATGCCTAGATTGCACACAGGGAGTTTTTCTAAATTACTGAGAGAAACATAGTTTCCAATTCTAAACATAAATGCACACATCAGACAGAACATTTAGAGAACATTTGCTTCTTGTTTTCTTGCCAATTATTCAATTTTTCACTTCACACCACTGGGGAAATCTAAATATCCCATTCTAGATTACTCACAAAGAGTGTTTCTAAATGGCTGAATAAAAACAGAGGTTCAACTGTCTGAGGTACATTCACACATCCCAAAGCAGTTTCACAGATACCTGGCCAGGAGTTTTCATCATGAGATAGTTGGTTTCTCACCCCAGGCTTCAATTAAGTCAGAAATGTCCCTTTTTGATGCTACAGAAAGATTGTTTCTAACACGATGAATTGAAACATAGGCTCAACTTTCAGAGATGAATGTACACTTGGTAAAGCAGATTCACAATAGCTGCATTATAAGTTTCCCCACCAGGTATTTGCTCTTTCACTATCATTCACAGTGTACCTTGAAATATCTCTTTTTGGATTCTACATTGAGTGCTTCTACACTGCTGAATCTAAATAAATTTTTGATGGTCTTTGATGAATGTACGAAAGACTAATAAATTTTCTAGGTTGCTTAGTTTCATATTAATAACTCGAGATGTGGTTTGTTCTATCGATAGCAGCCAGCTATCAAATATTTCTTTTAAAATTCTAAACAAAGACTCTCTCTAAACTGCTGAACCAAAACATAGGTTCAACTCTCAGAGATCAATACACACACAGCACAGCAGTTCCAGAGATAGCTTGATTCTCAGCTTTATCACCAAAATGTAGAATATCTAATAGTAACAACAGTGCAACTGGAAATATCATACTTATGATGTTACACAGAGTGTTATTAACTTGGTGGATCAAAATATTCATTCAGTACTCACAGATGAACACACAAAGCAAATTCTCCCAGTGCTTACTTTTAGATTTGTCTCACCCATCTTTTGGTTTCTCACTGTAAGCAATCACAATGTACTCCAAAATATCCCTGCCTAGGTTTGACACAAAGTTTTTTTAACTATTGCAAGAAATATGGTTTTAAGTTTTAAAGTAAATGCACACATCACCCAGCACTTTAAGAGAAATCTTGCTTCTTTTTTTCTAGCTGATTATTCCGTTTTTCACTCCATTTCACTGGGGACATCTGAATACAACATTCTAAATTCTACACAAAGAATATTTCTAAATGGCTAAATTGAAGCATAGGTTCAACTTTCTGAGATACAGTCACACATCCCAAAGCAGTTTTACAAATAGCTTGTCAGAGTGAGGACCCAAGATGGCCAATTAGGAACAGCTCAGCCGGGTGCGGTGGCTCACGCCTGTAATCCCAGCACTTTTGGAGGCTGAGGTGGGTGGATCACGAGGTCAAGAGATCAAGACCATCCTGGTCAACATGGTGAAACCCCGCCTCTACTAAAAATACAAAAATTCAGCTGGGCATGGTGGCATGTGCCTGTAATCCCAGCTACTCAGGAGGCTGAGGCAAGAGAATTGCCTGAACCCAGAAAGCGGATGTTGTGG
>NW_016108068.1:696668-697688 GCF_001604975.1 Cebus imitator | reverse complement strand
CTGGGTTGAGAGTTACAGAGCAAGTAAGGCTGAACCTGGGATGGTCCAGCTCTCTGGGAGAGAGGCGTCCACCATTACTGAGAAACTCCACCATTATGCAGGTAGTGAACCATCGCTGAGGCAGCCTGCCATTGCTGTGGCAACCCACCATTGCCAAGGCAACCTGCCATTACAGAGAGAGTCTGCCATTAGAGAGGGAGGCCACCATTGCCGAGACAGTTCTAACTACACCCATACAAACAGGACTGCAGGGAAGATCACACAGCAGCTGGACGTAGCCTACAGCAGCTCAGCAAAGCCTCTGCACGCAGACAGTGAATAGGCTGACTCCTCACAGGGCAGGACAGCGTTGAAAAAAAAAAGGCAGCAGCACAATGAAAACTCATAAATAAACCCCTAACTCCCTGGGACAGAGCACCACTGGAAAAAAAAAAAAGCCTATGAGTTCTGCTGCAGCAGACCTAAATGCACCTCCTCAGCAACTCTGAATGTACAATGGAGTTCACAACTCAACACGAGCTCCTATAAAAAAGGCTGTCTCCTCAAGCAGCTTGCTGACCCCGTATGTCCAAAGAATCACTTCACAAAGGAAAGAACACACTGACATTTGGTGGGCATTCTTCTGGGACAAAGACAGCAGAAGAAGAAACTGATAGCAAACCTTACTCTTTGGCAACAGCTGCAGGCGATCCCCAGGCAAGCAGGGCCTGGAGAGGAACTCAGCAGTACTACAGCACAGGGGCCAGCCTGTTAGAAGAAAAACTAAGAAAGAGAAACAACTTCATCATCCACAAACAAAACGTCCACCCAGAGACCCAATCTGAAAGTGAGCAACTACAAAGATGACAGGTGGAGAAATCCATAAAGATGGGAAGAAATCAGCACAAAAAGCATGAAAACACCCGAAACCAGAACACCTCTCTCCCTGCAAGGGATCACAACTCCTCACAAGCAATGGAACAAGGCTGAATGGAGAATGAGTGTGATGAAATGACAGAATCAGACTTCAGAAGGTGGGTA
>NW_016108068.1:690100-695444 GCF_001604975.1 Cebus imitator | reverse complement strand
CTCGTCTCTGATAAAATAGACTTTAAAGCAACAAAGAACAAAAGAGATAAAGAAGGACATTACATAATGGTAAAAGGATCAATGCAACAAGAAGAGCTAACGATCCTAAATATATACGCACCCAATACAGGAGCAACCAGATACATAAGGCAAGTTCTTAATGACTTACAAAGAGACTTAGATTCCCATGCAATAATAGTGGGAGAGTTTAACACTCCATTGTCAATATTAGACAGATCAACCAGGCAGAAAATTAACAAGGATATCCAGGACTTGAACTCAGACCTGGACCAAGCAAACCTAAGAGACGTTTACAGAACTCTCCACCCCAAATCCACAGAATATACATTCTTCTCAGCACCATATCACACCTACTCTAAAACTGACCATGTAATTGGAAACAAATCACTCCTCAGCAAATGCAAAAGAGTGGAAATCATAACAAACCATCTCTTAGACCACAGTGCAATCAAGCTAGAACTCAAAATGCAGAAGCTAACACAGAACCCAACAGCTTCATGGAAACTGAGCAATTTGCTCTTGAATGTTGACTGCATAAAGAATGAAATGAAGGGAGAAATACAGATGTTCTTTGAAACCAATGAGAATGAAGACACAACATAGTAGAATTTCTGACACACATTTAAAGCAGTCTCTAGAGGAAAATATATAGCAATAAGTGCCCACATAAGAAGAAAGGAGAGATCTAAAATTGACACCCTATCATCAAAATTGAAAGAGCTAGAGGAGCAAGATCAAAACAACTCAAAACCTAGCAGAAGACAAGAAATAACTAACTTCAGAGCAGAACTGAAGGAGATAGAGACAGAAAAAAACGCGTCAAAAAAGTAATAAATCCAGGAGCGGGTTTTGAAAAGATCAACAAAAAGACAGACCACTAGCCACATTAATAAAAAAGAAAAGAGAGAATAATCAAATTGATGCAATTAAAAACAATAAACGGGATATCACCACAGATTCCACAGAAATTCAAACCATCATCAGAGATGATTACAAACAACTCTATGCACATAAACTAGTAAACCTGGAAGAAATGGATAAATTCATAGACATTTGCCTCCTCCCAAGCCTAAACCCAGAAGAAACCAAAACCCTGAACAGACCCATAACAAGCTCTGAAGTTGAGGCAGTAATTAAGAGCCTACCACCCAAATAAAGCCCAGGTCCAGGCAGGTTCACAGCCAAATTCTACCAGACACACAAAGAGGAACTGGTACCATTACTTCTGAAACTATTCCAAACAACCCAAAAAGAGGGAATCCTTCCCAAATCATTTTATGAGACCAACATCATCCTGATTCCAAAACCCGGCAGAGGCTCAACAAGAAAAGAAAACTTCAGGCCGATATCCATGATGAACATAGATGCAAAAATCTTCAATAAAATACTGGGAAGCTGATTGCAACAGCACATCAAAAAGCTTATCCATCATGATCAAGTAGGCTTCATCCCGGGGTCAAGGCTGGTTCATCAAACACAACTCCAATAGACGTAATTCACTACATAAACAGAATCAAAGATGAAAACACAGGATTATCTCAATTGATGCAGAGAAAGCCTTTGACAAAATTCTACAGCCTTTTATGCTAAAAACCCTCAATAAACTAGGCATTGATGGAATGTATCTCAAAATAATAAAAGCTATTTATGACAAACCAACAGCCAATATCATACTGAATGGGCAAAAACTGGAAGCATTCCCATTGAAATCTGGCACTGTACAAGGATGCCCTCTCTCACCACTCCTATTCAATATAGTACTGGAAGTTCTAGCCAGAGCAATCAGGCAAGAAAAAGAAATAAAGGGTATTCAAATAGGAAAGGAGGAAGTCAAATTGTCTCTATTTGCAGACGACATGATTGTATATCTAGAAGACCCCATCGTCTCAGCCCCAAATCTCCTGAAACTGATAAGCAACTTCAGCAAAGTCTCAGGATACAAAATCAATGTGCAAAAATCACATGCATTCCTATACACCAATAACAGACTTAAAGAGAGCCAAATCAAGAATGAACTGCCATTCACAATTGCCACAAAGAGAATAAAATACCTAGGAATACAACTAACAAGGAAGGTAAAGGACTTCTTCAAGAAGAACTACAAACCACTGCTCAACGAAATAAGAGAGGACACAAACAGATGGAGAAACATTCCATGTTCATGGTTAGGAAGAATCAATATCGTGAAAATGGCCATACTGCCCAAAGTAATTTACAGATTCAATGCTATCCCCATCAAGCTACCAATGACCTTCTTCACAGAACTGGAAAAAACCACCTTAAACTTCATATGGAACCAAAAGAGAGCCCGCATAGCCAAGTCAATTCTAAGCAAAAAGAACAAAGCAGGAGGCATCACACTACCGGACTTCAAACTATACTACAAGGCTACAGTAATCAAAACAGCATGGTACTGGTACCAAAACAGAGATATAGACCAATGGAACAGAACAGAGGCCTCGGAGGCAACACAACATATCTACAACCATCCGATCTTTGACAAACCTGACAAAAACAAGCAATGGGAAAAAGAGTCCCTGTTTAATAAATGGTGTTGTGAAAACTGGCTAGCCATGTGCAGAAAGCAGAAACTGGACCCCTTCCTGACACCTTACACTAAAATTAACTCCAGATGGATTAAAGACTTAAACATAAGACCTAACACCATAAAAATCCTAGAAGAAAATCTAGGCAAAACCATTCAGGACATAGGCGTAGGCAAGGACTTCATGACCAAAACACCAAAAGCATTGGCAACAAAAGGCAAAATAGACAAATGGGACCTAATCAAACTCCACAGCTTCTGCACAGTAAAAGAAACAGTCATTAGAGTGAATCAGCAACCAACAGAATGGGAAAAAAATTTTGCAGTCTACCCATCCGACAAAGGGCTGATATGTAGAATATACAAAGAACTAAAACAGATTTACAAGAAAAAAGCAAACAAGGCCATTTAAAAATGGGTAAATGATATGAACAGACATTTTACAAAAGAAGACATACATGAGGCCAACAAATGTATGAGAAAATGACCATCATCACTTGTCATTGGAGAAATGCAAATCAGAACTACATTGAGATACTGTCTCACGCCAGTTAGAATGGCAATCATTAAAAAATGTAGAGATTACCGATGCTGGAGAGGATGTGGAGAAATAGGGACATTTTTAGGCTATTGGTGGGAGTGTATATTAGTTCAACCACTGTGGAAAACAATGTGGCGATTCCTCAAGCATCTAGAAATCAAAATTCCATTTGACCCAGCAATCCCATTACTGGTATATATCCAAAGTATTATAAATTGTCTTACTATAAGGGCACATGCACATGAATGTTCACTGCAGCACTCTTTACAATAGCAGTGACCTGGAACCAACCAAAATGCCCATTGATGATAGACTGATAGGGAAAATGTGGCACATATACACCATGGAATATTATGCAGCCATCAAAAACGATGAGTTCGTGTCCTTTGAAGGGACATGGATGAATCTGGAAACCATCATTCTCAGCAAACTGACACAAGAGCAGAAAATCAAACACCACATGTTCTCACTCATAGGTGGGTGTTGAACAATGAGAACACATGGACACAGGGAGGGGAGTATCACATACTGGGGTCTATTGGGGGGAAATAGGGGAAGGTCAGTGTGGTGTGGGGAATTGGGGAGAGATAGCATGGGAGATATAGGTGAAGGGGTGGAAGGCAGCAAATCATGCTGCCATGTGTGTATGTATGCAACAATCTTGCATGTTCTTCACATGTGCTTTAAAACCTAAAATGCAATTAAAAAAAAAAAGATATCTCTTTTCAGATTCTACCATAAGACTGTTTCTGAACTGCTGAATCAAAGCATTGGTTTCACCTGAGGTATATTCACACATAACAAATTAGTTTCACAGACAGCTTGCCAGGAGTGTTAATCAAGAGATAGTTGTTTTTTTTACTCTAGGCTTCATTTCAGTATGAAATGTCCTTTCTTTGATTCTACACAAAGATGGTTTCTAAAGTTCTGGATCTAAACATAGCTTCAACACTCAGAGATCAATGTACACTTAGTAAAGCAGTTTCATAATAGCTGATTATGCAACTATGTTTCCTCACAACATAGTTGTTTTCTTGGTATCATCTACAGTGTACATTGAAATATGTCCTTTTAGATTCTACACTGATTGTTTCTACACTGCTGAATCTAAACAAATAGTTCAACAGCATAACATGAATGCATGAAAGAGGTAGTAGTTTCCTACATTTTTTACTTTTAGGCTTTGTAATTTGCGTTGTGGTTTGTTCTATAAAAAGCAGTAAACACTGAAATATCTCTTTTACAATTCTACACAAAGACTGCCTCTAAACTGCTGAATACAAACATAGGTTGAACTCTAAGACTACAATACACACAAGCAGAGTGGCTTCAGAGATACCTTGATTCTCGAATTTATCATGAAATTTTAGTCTTTCTAATATAGGCAACTGTGCAAATGGTAATGTCATTTTTTATATTCTACACATTTTTATATTATACTACACAGTGTTACTTAAAGTGTGGATCAAAATATAACTTTAACACTCAGAGATGAATGCACGAATCTCAAAGCAAATTCCCAGCCTGCTTGCTCTAGGTTTTACTCACCTATCTTTTGCTTTTTCAGCGTTGGCTACCACTGTGGACTCTGAGATATACCTGCCTAGATTGTAAGCAAAGAGTTTTTTTGAACTACTGAAAGAAACTCTTTTAGCTTCTACAGATAAATGCACACATATGATAGCACTTTCAGAGCACTCTTGCTTCTTGTATTCTTACCGATTATTCAGGTTTTCACTACACGCCATTGGGGACATCTAAATATCCCATTGTAGATTCTATACTGAGTGTATTTAAGCAGCTGAATCAAAGCATAGGTTCAACCCTTAGAGATCAATACACACATAGTACAGCAGTTTCAGAGATAGCTTGATTCTCAATTTTATTGCCAAATGTTAGCATTTCTTATAGTGGCAATAGTGCCATTGGAAATATCATTTTTATGATTCTATGCACAGAGTGTTACTAAATGCATGGATCAAAATATAGGTTAGGCACCAGCACATGAATGCGTGAGTCACAAAGCAAATTCCCATTTTGCTTGCTTTTAAGTTTCTTTCACCCCCCTTTTTATTTTCCACTGTAAGCCACCACAATGTACTCTGAGATGTACCTGCTTAGATTCCACACAAAGAATTTTTCTTTTTTTTCCCATTTATTTATTTTATTGCATTTTATGTTTTGGGTTACATGTGCAGAACATGCAAAATTGTTGCATAGGTACACACGTGGCAGTG
>NW_016108068.1:666455-689436 GCF_001604975.1 Cebus imitator | reverse complement strand
TGATGAGCATTTTTTCATGTTTGTTGGCCTCATGTATGTCTTCTTTTGTAAAGTGTCTGTTCATATCCTTTGCCCACTTTTGAATGGGGTTGTTAGTTTTTTTCCTGTAAATCTGTTCTAGTTCTTTGTAAAATCTGGATATCAGCCCTTTGTCAGAATTTTTGTAAACTACTGCATGAAACATAGTTTTAAGTTCTAAAGATAAATGCACACATTGGACAGCATTTTCAGAGAAATGTTGCTTCCAGTTTTCTAGCCAATTATTCCATTTGTCCTTCTATGTCATTTGGGACTTAAAAATAACTCTTTCTAGATTCTACCCTAACTCAACTTTTAAATGACTGAATCAAAACGCAGGTTCAACTATCCGAATTACATTCAGACATACCAAAGCAGTTTCACAGATAGTTTGCCATGAGTTTTAAACATTAGATAATTTATTTCTCACCATAGGCTTCATTTCAGTCTGCAATGTCCTTGCCTTGATTCTACACAAAGATGGCTTCTAAACTACTGAATCAAAGCACAGGTTCGACACTCTGAGAGAAATGTACACTTAGTAAAGCAGTTTCCCAGTAGTTTATTATGTGTTTCCTTTCCAGATAGTTGCTTTTTCACTAGTGTGCACAGTGTACATTGAAATATCGTTAGAGATTCTACACTATTTCTACACTGCTAAATCTAAACAAAAGGTACAACTGTCTTACATGAATGCACAAATGAGGTATCAATTTCCTATATTTCTTAATTTTGGTTTTGTAACTTGAGATGTGGTTTGTTCTATAAACAGCAGTAAACTTGGGAATATCTCTTTTAAAATCCTGCAAAGACTGTCTCTAAACTGCTGAATCAAAACATAGATTCAACTATCAGATAAATACACACATAGCACAGCTGCTGCAGAAATTGCTTGATTCTCAGTTTTATTGCCAAATCTTATGCTTTCTAATAGATGTAACAGTGTAGTTGGAAATATCATTTTCATGATTCTACACACGAAGTGTTACTAAATGGGTGGATCAAAATATATGTTCAACACTCTGAGATGAATGCACATATTACAATGCAAATCACCAGTCTACTTGCTTTTAGGTCTTACTAACCTGCCTTTTGCTTTCTCAATGTTGGCTACCAGAGTGGACTCTGAGATGTATCTTCCTAGAGGGTACAAAGAGTTTTTCTAAACTACTGTTAGAAACATAGTATTAAATTCTAAAGATAAATGCACGCATTGGACAGCTCTTTGAGAAGAATTTTCCTTCTTGTTTTCCAGCCAATAACTCATTTTTCAGTACACATCATTGAGGATATCTAAATATCCTTTTCTAGTTTATTCACTGAGTGTCTCCAAATGGCTTAATCAAAGAACAGGTTCAACTCTCTGATATTAATACACAGGTAACACAGAAGTTTCAGAGATGGCTTGATTCTCAGTTTTATCAACAAATCTTAGGGTTTCTATTAGAGGCAACAATGCAATTGGAAATATGACTTTGAAGATTCTACACATAGACAGTTACTTAATGGGTGGATCAAAAGGTATGTTCAACACTCTCAGGTGAATGCACAAATAACAAAGACATCTCCCACCCTGCTTGCTTTTAGGTTTTTCTTACCAGCTTTTTGCTTTGTCACTGTAAGCCACCACAGTGTACTCCAAGATATCCCTGCATAGAATCTAAACAAAGACTTTTTCAAACCTACTGAATGAAACATAGTTTGAAGTTTAAAATATAAATTCACACATTGGACAGCACTTTCAGAGAAATCTTGCCTTTGGATTCTCTAGCTTATAATTTGGTTTTTCCCTATATGCCACTGAAGAATTCGAAATATCTCTTTTTAGATTCTACCCTAAGTCAGCTTCTAAATGGCTGAATCAAAGCATAGATTCAACTCTTTGAGATATACTAACACATCCCAAAGCAGTTTCACAGGTAGTTTGTCATGAGTTTTAATAACGAGATTGTTGGTTTGTCACACTATGCTTCAATTCAGTCTGAAAGTTTCCCTTCCTTCATTCCACATAAAGATGGTTTCTAAACTCTTGAATTGAAGCATAGGTTCAACACTCAGAGACGAATGTATATTTATTAAAGCAGCCCCACAATAGCTTATTATATGTTTCCTCACCAGATATTTGCTTTTTCACTATCGTCCGCAGTGTAAGCTGAAATATCTCCTTTAACATTCTGTACTGAGTGCTTCTACACTGCTGAATCTAAGCAAATGGTACAACTCTCTTCCTAAATGCACGAATGAGGTAGAAATTTGTACATTTCTGACTTCGAGTTTTGTAACTCTAGTGTGGTTTATTCTACAAAGAGAAAAAAAGTAGGAAATATCATTTAAAATTCGGCACAATGACTGTCTCTAAACTGGTGAATCAAAACACAGGTTCCACTCTCAGAGATCAATACACACATCGCACAGCAGTTTCAGAGATAGACTGATTCTCAGGTTTTTTGCCGAAACATCATTTTTAAGATTTTACAAACAGAGTGTTACAAAAGGGGGGATCAAAATATACATTTAACACTCTGAGATGAATGCAGAAATTACAAAGCAAATTCCCAGACTACTTGCTTTTAGCTTTTACTCACTCACCTTTTGCTTTTTCAGTGCTTGCTGCCATAGAGGACTCTGAGATATCTCTGCCTAGATTGTACATACAGAGTTTTTCTAAACAATTAAAAGAAACGGTTACGAGGTCACAAGATAAATGCACACATCAGACAACACTTTCAGAGAAATCTTGCTTCTTGCTTTTCTAGGCGATATTCATTTTTCACTATATGCCACTGGGAACATCTAAATATCCCATTAGAGATTCTACACTAAGAGTGTTTCTAAACCAAACCACTGAATCAAAGCATAGGTTCAACTCTCTGACATAGAGTCACATATCCCACAGCAGTTTCACAGATAGGTTGTGATGAGTTTTAATCATGAGTTAGTTTAACACCCTAGGCTTCAATTCAGTCTGTAATATCCATGTTTGATGCTTCACAAAGATTGTTTCTAACATGCTGAATCAAAACACATTCAACGCTCAGAGATGAATATACACTGGTAAAGCAGTTTCACAATTATTGGATTATAAAATTCCTCATCAGATATTTGCTTTTTTGTTATTGTCCACACTTGATGTTGAAATATCTCCTTGAAATTCTAAAGTTAGTGTTTCTACACAGCTAAATCTAAACAAACATGGTGATTCTGTTAGATGAATGGACGAATCACCAATCAATTTTATAGGTGTCTTACTTTCAGGATTCGTGACTTGAGATGTGGTTTGTTGTATTGATAGCAGTGAGCTCTCAAATATTTCTTTTTAAATTCTACACAAAGATGGTCTCTAAACTGTTGAATAAAAACATAGGTTTGAATCTCAGATATCAATACACAGATAGCACAGCAGTTTCAGAGATAACTCAATTCTCAGGTTTATTGCCAAATCTTAGGGCTTCTAATAGCAGCAACAGCGCAATTGGAAGTATCATTTTTATGATTCCACACACAGAGTTAGTAAATGGGTGGATCAAAATATAGGTCCTGCACATTTGTTCAGATGAATGCACAAATAACAAAGCAATATTCCACCTTGTTTGCTTTTACGTTTTTCTCAACTGTCTTTTGCTTATCCACGATAAGCTATCACAGTGTACTCTGAAATGTCCCTACCTAAAATCCACACAAAGACTTTTTCTAAACTACTGCATGAAACATAGCTTTAACTTTTAAAATTAATGCAAACAACAGACAGCATCTTCAGAGAAATCTTGCTTCTGAAGTTTCCAGCCAATTATTCAGTTGTTTCCTATATGACACTGGGGACTTTAAATATCCCTTTCTAGGTAGTTCCCAAAGAGAGTTTCCAAATGGCTGAACCAAATTATAAGTTCTACTTTGTGAGATACATTCACAGACACTAAATCAGTTTCACAGATAGAGTGCCATGAGTTTTAATCATGACATAGTTGGTTTCTCAGGCTGGTTTAAACTCAGTCTTAAATGTCTCTTTTTAATCCTATGCAAAGATTGTTTCTAACATGCTGACTCAAAACATAGGTTCAACTTTCAGAGGTTAATGTTCACTTGGTTAAAAAGTTAGTTTCACAATAGCTGGATTATAAGTTTGCTTTTCCACTATCGCCTACAGTGTACCTTAAAGTATCTCCTTTTAGATTCAACACTGAGGGTTCCCACACTGCTGAATCCAAAGAAACTGTAAAATTGTCTTACATGAATGCATGAATGAAGTAGCAATTGCCTACCTTCATAACTTTTAGGTTTTGTGACTCAAGATATGGATTGTTCTATAAAGAGCAGTAAACACTGAAATATCTTCTTTAAAATTCTACACAAAATCTGACTCTAAAGTGCTGAATCAAAACACAGGTTCAACTCTCAGAGGTCAATACACACATAACCCAGCAGTTCCAGATATAGCTTAATTCTCAATTTTATTGCAAAATCTTAGGCTTTCTAATAGAGGCAACAATTCAATTGGAAATATCATTTTTGCGACAGAGTTTTACTAAATTGGTAGATAAAATTTGCATTCAAAACTGTGAGATAAATGCACAAATCAAAAAGCAAATTAGCAGCCTGCTCACTTTTAATATTTATTCACCCCACTTTTTGCTTTCTCAGTGTTGGCTATCAATGTGGACTCTGAGATACACCTACCTAGATTATACACAGAGAGATTTTCTAAACTGCTGAAAGAAATATAGATTTAAACTCTAAAGATAAATGCACATATTGGGTGGCACTTTCAGAGAACTCTTGCTTCTTGTTTTCTAGTAGATTATTTGGTTTTTTACTATACGCCACTGAGGACATTTAGCTATCTCATTCTAGATCTACACTAAGAGTGTTTCTGAATGGCTGAATCAAAGTGTATGTTCAACTCTGAGATACATTCACACATCCCAAAGCAGTTTTACAGATAATTTGTCATGAGTTTTGACCATGAGATAGTTAGTTGCTCACACTAGGCTTCAATCTACTCTGAAATGTTCCTTTTTGATGCTAGACAAATATTTTTTCTGACATGCTTAATTGAAACAAATGTTCAGCTCTCAGAGAAGAATGTACACATGGTAAAGCATGTTCACAATAGCTGGATTGTAAGATTCCTCACCAGATATTTGCTTTTTCACTATCATACACACTGAACATTGAAATATGTCCTTTGAGATTCTACACTGAGTGTTTCTGCACTGCTGAATCTAAAATTTTCAACTGTCATAGATGAATGCACAAATGGCTAAGAAATTTCATAGTTTTTTTACTTTTAGGATTCATAACTGGAGATGGGGTTTATTCTATCAGTAGCAATGAGCCCTCAATTATTTATTTTAAAAATATACACAAAGAATGTCTCTAAACTGCTAAATGAAAAATAGGTTCAAATCTAAGAATTCAATACAGACATTGCACAGCAGTTTCAGAGATAGTTTGACTCTCGGTTCTATGGCCAAATATTAGCATTTCTAATAACTGAAACAGAGCAATTTGAAAATATTATTCTTATGAATTCTACACACAGCCTGTAACTTAATCAGTGGATCAAAATATAGGTTCAGCACTCACAGAAGAATGCACAAATAACAAAGCAATCTCTCAACATGCTTGCTTTTAAGTTTTCTCAACGACCGTTTGCTTATCCTTGTAAGCTTCAACACTGTACTCTGAGATAATATTGCCTAGATTCTACACAAAGACTTCTTCTAAACTACTGCATGAAACATAGTTTAAAGTTTTAAATTTAATGCAAATATCAGACAGCACATTCAGAGAAATCTTGTTTCTGGCTTTTCAAGTTGATTATTCAGTTTTTTCCTATATGACACCGAAGACTTTGAAATATCCCTTTCTAGATACAACTCTAAGAGTGACAACAAGCAGCTGATTCAAGGCATAGGTTTGAATCTCTGAGATACATTCACACATCCTGAAGCATTTTCAGATAACTTGCCATGAGTTTTAATCACTAGAAAGTTGCTTTCTCACCCTAGGCTTCAAATGAATCTGAAATGTTCATTTTTGATGCTACTCAAAGATTGTTTCTAACACACTGAAATGAAACATGTTCAACTCTCAGAGATAAATGTACACTTCATAAAGCAGTTAGTTTCACAATAGCTGGATTATAAATTTCCTCCCCAGATATTTGCTTTTCTGCTATCGTTCACCATGTACATTGAAATATCTTCTTTTAATTCTACACTGAGTATTTGCACACTGTTGAATCTAAACAAACTGTTGAAATGTCTTACATGAATGCACAAATGAGGTAGATGCTTCCTACATTTCTTACATTTAGGTTTTGTAACTCATTATGTGGTTTGTTCTATAAATAGTAAACACTAAAATATTTCTTTTAAAATTCTATACAAAGAATGTCTCTAAAGGGTTTAATGAAAACACAGGTTCACCTCTGAGAGATCAATAAACATATAGCACAGCAGTTTCAGATATAGCTTGTTTCTCAGTTTTATCACCAAATCTCAGATGTTCTAATAGAGGCAACAGTTCAATTGGAAATATCATTTTTATGATTCTACAGACAGTGTTAATAAATCAGTAGATCAAAATATGCGTTCAAAACTCAGATGAACACCCAAATCAAAAAGCAAATCACCAGCATTTTTCTTTTAAGTTTTACTCACCCACTTTTTGCTTTCTCAGTGTTGGCTACCACAGTGTAGTCACTATATGCCACATGGGGACATCTAAATATCCCAGTCAATATCTACACTAAAAGTGTTTCTAAAGGACTGAATCAAAGCATAGGTTCAACTCTCTGAGATACTTCACACATCCCAAAGCTGTTTCACAGATAGTTTGCCATGAGTTTTAATCATCATATAATTGGTTTCTCACACTAGGCTTCAATCCACTCTGAAATATCCCTTTGTAATGCTGCATAAAGATTGATTGTGGCATGCTGACATGAAACATGTATGCAATTCTCAGAGATAAATGTACACTTGGTAAAGCAGTTTCCCAATAGCTGGATTATAAGTTTACTTGCCTGTTTTTTTCACCATCATACACACTGGAAGTGGAAATATCTAATTTTAGAATCTACACTGCATATTTCTACACACCTAAATCTACACAAATGGAGGACTCTTTTAGATGAATGGATGACTCATGAAGCAATTTCCTAGGTGCCTTATTTTATGATTCATAACTCAAGATATGGTTTGTTCTATAAATAGCAGTGAGCTCTGAAATATTTCTTTTAAAATTCTACACAAAGTCTGTCTTAAAATGCTGAATCAAAACATAAGTTCAACTCTCAGATAACAATGCACACCTAACACAGCAATTTTATAAATGGATTGATTCTCAGATTTATTACCATATTATAGGGTTTCTAATAGAGGCAAAAGTGCAACAGAGAATATCATTTTTATGATTCTACACATAGAGTGTTACTAAATGGATGGATTAAAATATAGATTTGGCACTCACAGATGAATGCACAAATAACAATGCAACCTCCCACCTTGCTTGCTTTTAGGTTTTTTCCAACCACCTTTTGCTTACCCACTGGAAGCTACCACAGTGTACTCCAAGGTATCCCTACCTAGATTCCACACAAGGACTTTTTCCAAACTACTGCATGAAAAATATTCTTAAGTTTGAAAATTATTGCAAATATCGAATAGCACAAAGAAATCTAGTTTCTGGCTTTTCAAGCTGATTTTGTGGTTTTTCCCAATAATGATACTGGGGATTTCAAAATATCTCTTTCTAGATAAAACCCTAAGAGTGATAAAAATAAATAAATAAACCAGCTGGTTCAAAGCATACATTTGACTCTCTGAGATATATTAACACGTCGAACATTAAAAGCAGTTTCACAGTAGCTTGCCATGAGTTTTAATCACGAGATAGTTGCTTTCTCACCCTAGGCTTTAATTCAATCTAAAATGTTTATTTTTGATGCTACACAAAGATTGTTGCTAACATGTGAATAGAAACATAGGTTCAACTCTCAGAGAGCAAGGTACACTTAGTAAGCAGTTAGTTTCACAATAGCTGGATTATTAGTTTCCTCACCTGATATTTGCTTTTTCACTATCGTCCACTGTGTATATTGAAATATCTCCTTTAGATTCTACACTGAGTGGTTCCACACTGCTGAATCTAAAAAATAGTTCAACAGTCTTACATGAATACATAAATGAGGTAGCAATTTCCTACATTTTTTACTTTTTGGTTTTGTAACTTGATATCTCTTTTAAAATTCTGCACAAAGACTGACTTTAAAGTGCTGAATCAAAACACAGGCTAAACAGAGAACAATATACACATAGCTGAGCAGTTTCAGATTTAGTTTGATTCTCACCAAATCTTAGATTTCTGATAGACGCAACAGTTCAATTGGAAATATCAATTTTATGTTTCTACACACAGAATGTTACTAAATCGGTGGACCAAAATATGCGTTCAACAATCTGTGATGAACAGACAAATCAAAAAGCAAATTACCAGCTTGCTTACTTTTAAGTTTAACTCACCCACTTTTTGCTTTCTCAGTGTTAGTTACCAGAGTGGAATCTGAGATATCCTGCCTAGATTGTACACAGTTTTTTGAAACTACTGAAAGAATCATAGTCTTAGGTTCTAAAGATAAATGCACACATCAGCACTTTCAGAGAACAATTCCTTCTTGTTTTCAAGCTAATTATGTACTCACTAAATGCCACACTGCTACATCTAAATATGCCATTCTAGATCTACACTAAGAGTGTTTCTGAATGGCTGAATCAAAGCACAGGTTCAACTCTGGAAAACTTCACACATCCCAAAGCAGTTTCACAGATAGTTTGCCATGAGTTTTAATCACGAGATAATTGGTTTCTCACATGAGGCTTCAAAGCACTCTGAAATGTCCCTTTTTAATGCTACACAAAAATTGATTCAGACACGCTGACTTGAAACATGTGTGCAACTCTCAGAGATGAATGTACACTTGGTAAAGAAGTTTCCCAATAGCTAAATTATAAGTTTACTCACCAGATATTTGCTCTTTCACTATTGAACACACTGGGCATGGAAATATCTAATTTTAGATTCTACACTGTGTATTTCTAACTCTCCTAAATCTAAACAAATGGTGTGACTCTTTCAGATGAATGGATGAATCACGAAGCAATTTCCTATGTGACTCACTTTTATGATTCATAACTCGAGATGACTTTTTGTTCTATAGATAGAAATGATCTCTGAAACATTTCTTTTTAAATTCTACACAAAGTGTGTCTCTAAACTGATGAATCAAAACATAATTTGAAATCTCAGAGATCAATACACACATAACAGAGCTGTTTCATCAATAAATTGATTCTAGGATTTATCACAAATCATAGGGTTTCTAACAGAAGCAAAAGTGCAATTAGAAATATAATTCTTAAGATTGTACACACAGAGTGTTACTAAATAGTTGGATCAAACTACAGTTTTTTACTCACAGGTAAATGCACAAATAACAAAGCAATCGCCCACCTGCTCTTTTTTAGGTTTTTCTGAACTGCCTTCTGTTTATCCACTGTAAGCTACCACAGTGTACTCTGAGATATTCCTGCCTAGAATAGACACAAAGGCTTTTTCTAAACCATTTTAATTTTAGAAGATTTTAAAATTCTCTTTAAATTAAAAATTTTTAAGAAATTTAATTTCTTTCATTTTAAAAGAAATTAAACTTCTTTTAATTCAAGATATCCCTGCCTAGATTCTCCACAGAAACATTTTCTGAACACATTTATTACAGGAGATAGATTGAGACATTCCAAGTTAAAGTGAGTGTATGCTGTAATGAGAAGTATCTCAGCTTAAAAACGAAAATGAAACTGATTGGGAGAATGCTTGTCAATGTGTGCATCAACATAGAGTTAAACTGAAGTGTGTATGTAGTTGTTTGAAAACGCTTTCTATGGAGAATTTCAAAATAGAAATTTCCAGCAAAACCCGGTTTGTAAGAAATAGCAGTAAGACTTCCAGTACCACAAAGAAAAACATACCTTTGAAATTACTCTGCTGTGTGTTTGTTCAGTGAAAATAGTTGAATCTATGTTTTGATTCAGCAGGTTAGAAACACATTTCTTGCAGGATCTAGATATGGACATTCCATAGGAAAGTAAGTATATGCTGTAATGAGATATATATCACCTTAGAAAAGAAAACAAAGCTATCTGGGAGAATGCCTGTCAATGTGTGCATTCAACTTACAGAGTCAAACTGAAGTGTGTATGCAGCAGTTTGAAAATGCTTTCTGTAAAGAATCTCAAAACAGATATTTCCAGCAAAATCCCAGTTTGCATGAAATAACAGTAAGACTGTCAGTGTCACAAAGAAGAAAAATAACTTTGAAACTGTGTCTCCTTTCAACAAAGAGAGTTGAATCTATGTTTTGATTCAGCAGGATAGAAACAAATTTATTAAGGAGCTAAGTTTGAACATTCCAGGGTGAAAATGAGCATATGCTGTAATGAGAAATATCTCAGCTTGAAACCGAAGCTAACTGCAAGAATGCTTGTCAATGTGTGCATGCAACTTACAGAGTTAAACTGAAGTGTGTATGCAGCTGTATGAAAATGCTTTCTGTGGAGAATCTCAAAACAGATATTTCCAGAAAAATCCCAGTGTGTATGAAGTATTGGTAAGACTGCAGTATCACAAAGAAGAAACAAAACTTTGAAACTGCTCACTGTGTGTTTCTTCATCTAAGAGAGTTGAATCTATGCTTTGATTCAGCAGCTTAAAAACACATTTATTACAGGAGCTGGATTTGGACATTACAGAGTGAAAGTGAGTATATTCTGAAATGAGAAGTACCTCAGCTTAAAAATGAAAATGAACCTAACTGGGAGAATTCTTGTCAATGTGTGCATTCAACATACAGAGTTAAACTGATGTGCGTATGCAGGAGTTTGAAAATGCTCTCTGTGGAGAATTTCCTCACAGATATTTAAAGCAAAATTCCAGCTTGTACAAAATAGTAGTACAACTGCCAGTATTACAAGGAAGAAACATAACGATGAAACTGCTGTGCTGTGTGTTTGTTCAATGAAGAGAGTTGAATGTATGTTTTAATTCAGCAGCTAAGAAATACATTTCTTACAGGAGCTAGATTTGGACATTAAAGAGTGAAAATGAGTATATGCTGTAATGAGATATATCTCACCTTAAAAATGAAAATAAAGCTATCTGGGACAATGCTTGTCAAAGTGTGCATTCAACTTACTGATGTGTATAGTGCAGCTTGAAAAAGGTTTCTGTGGAGAGTATATAAACAGATGTTTCCAGCAAAATTCTGACTTGTACGAAATAGCAGAAACACTGCCAGTAATATTCAGAAAAAATATATTTGAATCTGTTCTGATATGTATTCTTTCAACTAGGAGAGTTCAATTTGTGTTTTGATTGAGTAGGTAAGAAACACATTTCTTACAGGAGCTAGATTTGGACATTACAGAATGAAAGTGAGTATACACTGTAATGAGAAATATCTCACCTTAGAAAGCAAAATGGAGTTATCTGGAAGAATACTGGTCAATGTGTGCATTCAACTTACAGAGATACGCTGTTGAGTGTATGCAGCAGTTTCAAAACGCTTAATGTGGAGAATCTCGAAACAGATATTTACAGCAAAATTCTGGCTTGTGGAAATAGTAGTCATTCAGCCAATAAACCCCAGAAGAATCATATATTTGAAACTACTCTACTGTTTGTTCATTTGGCTAAGAGAATTAAATGTATGTTTTGATTCAGCAGGTTAGAAACACGTTTCTTACAGGAGCTAGATTTGGACATTCCAGAGTCAAAGTGAGCATATGCTGTAATGAAAAATATCTCAACTTAAAAACAAAAACAGAGCATTCTGGGATAATGCTTGTCAATGTGTGCGTTCACTTACAAAATTAAACTCGTGTGTATACAGTAGTTTGAAAACACTTTCTGTGGAGAATTTAAAAACAGACATTTCCAGCAAAATCTCTGCTTATTTGAAATAGCAGTAAGACTGCCAGAAAAATATAGAAAAAACAGCTTTGAATCTACTCTGCTGTGTGTTTCTTCAACTAAGAGAGTTGAATCTATGTTCTATTCATGAGGCTAGAAACACATTTCTTACAGGAGCTAGATTTGAACATTCTAGACTGAAAGTGACTGTATGTTGTAATGACAAGTATCTCACCCTAAAAATGAAAATTAAACTATCTTGGAGAACGATTGTCAATGTGTGAATTGAACTTAAAGAGTTAAACTGATGTGAGTGTGCAGCAGCTTGAAAACGCTTTCTGTGGAGAATCTCAAAACAGATATTAACAGCAAAATCCTTAATTCTACAACATGCCAGTATCAAAAAGAAGAAACATAACTTTGAAACTGCTTTACTGTGTGTTCTTTCAATGAGGAGAGTTGAGTCTATGCTTTGATTCAGAATGTTAGAAACAATTTCTTACATGTGAAAGTGAGTACATGCTGTAATGAAATATATCTCACCTTAAAAACTAAAACGAAGCTATCTGGGAGAATGCTTGTCAATGTGTGCATTCAACTTATGGAGTTAAACTGATGTGTTTATGCAGCAGTTTGAAAATGCTTTGCATGGAGAATCTCGAAACAGATATTTCCAGCAAAATCCTGGCTTGTATGAAATAGCAGTAAGACTGCCAGGAAATCACAGAGGAAATATATCTTTGAAACTGCTCTGCTGTGTGTTCATTCAACTAAGTAGAATTAACGTTTTGATTCAGTGGTTTAGAAACACATTTCTTATAGGAACTGGATTTTGATATATTTGAGTGAAGGTAAGTATATGATGTAATGAGAAATAACTCACCTTAAAAACATAAGTGAAGCTATCTGGGAGATTGCTTGTCAATGTGTGCATTCAACATACAGAGTTAAACTGAAGGAAGTATGCAGCAGTTTGAAAATGCTTTCTGTGGAGAATCTTAAAACATATTTTCAGAAAAAATATGGCTTGTCAGAAACAGCAGTAAAACTGCCAGTAAACCACAGAATAAACATATCTTTGAAATTGCTCTGCTGTGTGTTTTTTCAACAAAGTGTTGAATTGATGTTTTGATTCAGCAGGTTAGAAACACGTTTCTTACAGATGCTAGATTTGGACATTCCAGAGTGAAAGTGAGAATACGCTGTAATGTAAATAACTAATGTTAAAAATAAAAACAAAGTGATATGAAATGATGCTTGTCAATGTGGGCAATAAATTTACACAGGTAAACTGATTTGTGTATGGAGCAGTTTGAAAATATTTTCTGTGGAGAATCTCAAAACATATTTCCAGCAAAAACTCAGCTTATATGAAACAGCAGTAAGACTGACAGTAAAACACAGAGGAAATGCATCGTTAAAACAGCTCTGCTGTGTGTTTTTTCACATAAGAGAGTTGAATCTACGTTTTAACTCAGCAGGTTAGAAATACATTTCTTACAGGAGCTAGATTTGGACATTTCTAAGTGAAACTGAGTATCTCCTATAATTGGAAATATGTCACTTTAAAAACAAAAATGAAGCTCTCTCGCAGAATACTTGTCAATGTGTGCACTCAACTTACAGAGTTATACTGATGTGTGTACACAGAGATTTGAAAACGCTTTCTGTGAAGAGTCTTAAAACACATTTCAAGCCAAATTTTGGCTTGTACAAAGTTACAGTAAGAAAAACTACTGATAAATCACAGAAGAAACATATCTTGATATTATTCTTCTGTGTGTTCGTATAATTAAGAGAGTTGAATTTATGTTTTTATTCAGCAGGTTACAAACATATTTCTAATGGGAGCTAGATTTGGGCATTCCAGAGAGAAAGTGAGTGCATGATGTAATGAGAAATAACTTACATTAAAAATGTAAACGAAGCCATCTGAGAGATTGCTTGTCAATGTGTGCATGCACCTTAGAGTTAAACTAATGTGTGTATGTACCAGTTACAAACGCTTTCTGTGGAGAATCTCAGAACAGACATTTCCAGCAAATCTCAGCTTATACAGAATAGCAGACTGACTGCCAATCACAGAAGAAACATATTTTTTAAACTGCTCTGCTGTGTGTCCATTAAACTAAGGGAGTTGAAACTCTGTCTTGATTCAGCATATTAGAAACACTTCTAGAGAAGCTAGATTTGGACATTCGAGAAAGAAATGAGTATATGCTGCAATAAGAAACATATCACATTAAAACTAAATGCGAGGAGACATAGACAAGGCCAACAAACATGACAAAATGCTCATCATCACAGGTCATGCGAGAAATGCCAGTCAAAACCACATTGACATACCATCTCATGCCAGTTAGAATGGCGATCATTAAAAAATCTAGAGACAATAGATGCTGGGGAGGATGCGGCAAAATAGGAACACTTTTACACTGTTGGTGGGAGTGTAGATTAGTTCAACCATTGTGGAAGACAGTGAGGTGATTCCTCAAGGACCTAGAAATGGAAATTCCACTTGACTCAACAATCCCATTGCTGGGTTTATATTTAAAGGATTATAAATCGTTCTACTATAAGGACACGTGCACACGAATGTTCATTGCAGCACTGTTTACAATAGCAAAGATCTGGAACCAACCCAAATGCCCATCAATGATAGGCTGGACAGGAAAAATGTGGCACATATACATCATGGAATACTATACGGCCATGAAAAATGATGAGTTCATGTCCTTTGTAGGAATATACATGTACTTGGAAACCATCATTCTCACCAAAATGACACAAGAAGAGAAACTCAAACACCGCATGTTCTCACTGATAGGTGGGTGTTGAACCATCAGAACACAGGGACACAGGGAGGGGAGCATCACACTGCAGTCTGATGGGTTGAAATAAGGGAGGGACATCAAGGGTGGGGAATTGGGGAGAGATACAATGGAGAGTAATGCTAGATATAGGTGATGGGAAGAAAGGCAGAAAATCACACTGGCACGTGTATACCTATGCAACCATCTTGCATGTTCTTCACATGTACCTCAAAACCTAAAATGCAACAAAATCCTGGCTAGTATGAAATCGCACTTCAACTACCAGTGAAACAGAGAAGAAAGGTACCTTTGAAATTACACACCTGTGAGTAATTTCACAGGTTGGACTAAGAAAGACGAATCTACGTTTCATTCCGCAGCATACAAACACTTTTATTACAGGAGCTAGATTTAGACATTCCAGAGTACAAGGGAGTATCTGCTGTAATGAACAGTATCTCACTTTAAAAATTAAACGGAGCTATCAGAGAAACTGGTTGTCAATGTGTGCAATCAGCTTGCCAGGGTAAACTCATATGTGTATGCAGCACTCCAAAAAAGATTTCCGTGGCGAATCTCAAGACATGTTTCCAGCAAAATCACACCTTGTAGGAAATATCAGTAAGACTACTAGTAAAACAAAGAAGAATGGTATCTTTGAAACTGATCTGCTGAGTGTTCATCAATTAAGAGAGTGGAATCTACGTTTCCATTCAGCAGGTTGGAAAAACATTTCTTACATCAGCTACATATGGGTTCTCCAGAGTGAAAGTGAGTACACACTCTAATGAGAACTGTCTCACCTTCACATTGAAAATGAAGCTGTCCAGGAGAATGCCTGTCAATGTGTGCATTCAATGTACAGAGATAAACAAACGTGTCTACGCCATAGTTCACATTTGCCTTCTGAAAAGAATGAAAAAACTGATGTTCCCAGCAAAATCTCACCTTGTACAGAAGAGCAGTATGACTGTAATTAAAATACAGAAGAAACACGCCTTTGAAGCTGCTCTGCTCCAATGTTCATTCAACTAAAAGAATCAAATCTATGTTTTGATTCAGGATGTTGGAAACACATTACTTACATAAGCTGGATTTGGACATTCCAGAATGAAAGTGAGTACACACTGTAGTGAGAAATATCTCACCTTCAAAACAAAAACAGAGCTGTCTGGAAGAATGCCTGTCAAAGTGTGCATTCAACATACAGAGATAAACAGATGTGCATATACCGCAGATGAAATATGCCTTCAGTGGAGAATGTCAGAAGAGGTGTCTTCAATGAAATCAAGGTTTGTAGGAAATAGCAGTTGGAAGGCCAGTAAAACACAGAAGAAAATTATCATTGAAGGTACACTGCTGTGTCTTTGTCCAATTAAGAGAGTTGAATCCATGTTTTACTCCGCAGGTTAGAAGTACATTCTTGACACGAGGTAGACTCGGACATCCCACAGTGAAAGGGAGAATATGTTGCAATGAATAGTATACTTTTCAACTTAAATACTAAACATAGTTATCTGAGAGAATGCTTGCCAATATGTGCATTCTAGATGCAGAGTAAAACTCATCTGTACGTAGCGGTTTGAAAATGCTTTCCGTGGAGAATCTCAAAACTGAAGTTTCAGCAAAACCTCAGCTCATCCAAAATAGCAATAAGACTGCCGAGACAACTCATAAGAAACGAATCTTTGAAACTGCAATGTTGTGTGTTCTTTAAAAGAAGAGAGCTGAATATGTCTTTTGATTCAGCAGGTTAGAAACACGTTTCTTACAGGAGCTCTATTTAGACATTCCACTGTGAACATCAGAGTATGCTGTAATCAGAAATATCTCACCTGAATAACGATAAGGAAGGTCACTGGGAGAATGTCACTCAATGTGTTTGCGCAACTTACTCAGTAAAACAGATGTGTGTATGCTGCAGCTTGAGTACTCTTTCTGTGCAGAATGTCAAAACAGATATTTTCATCAAAATCCCGGCTTGCATGAAAGGGCAATATGACTGCCACTAAAACACTGGAGGAAGATATATTTGAAATTACACTGCTATGTGTTTCTTCGACTAAGAAAGTTGAATCTATGTTTTATTCTGCAGTGTAGAAACACTTTTTCTTTTACAAGAGCTAAATTTAAACCTTCCAGAGTAACATGGACCACAGGTTGTAATGAATAGTATCTCACCTGAAAAACTAAATGAAGCAATCTGAGAGGATGGTTGTCAATGTGTGCATTCAACATGCAGAGTTAAACTGATATGTATGTGCAGCACGTAGAAAACGCTTTCTGTGGAGAAGGTAAAAACTGACGGTTCCACTAAAACATTGGCTTGTGCGAAATAGCGGAAAGACAACAGGGTAAACACAGAAGGAACATATCTTTGAAACTGTTCATCTGTGCATTCGTTCAACTACAAGAGTCAAATGGATGTATTGATTCGGCTGTTAGAAACACACTACATAGAAAAGCTAGATTTAGGCATGGCAGTGTTAAAGTTTGAATAGGCTGTAATGAGAAACAATTTGAATGAAAAACAAAAATGAAGCTCTCTGGGAGAATGCTTGTCAATGCGTGACTTCAACGAACAGAGTTAGAGAGAGCAGAGCAAGCGGCAGTTACAAAACACTTTCTGCAGAGAACTGGAATACAGATGTTTCCAGCAAAATATCAGCTACTATGAAATAGCATTTCAATTGAGATTGAAACACAGAAGAATGATATCTTTAAAATTACACTGCTGTGTATATGTTGGACTAAGAGAGATGAATCTACATCTCATTCTGCAATGTAGAAACACTTTTCTTACAGGATCTAGATTTAGACATTCCAGAGTAAAAGGGAGTATCTGCTGTAATTAATAGTATCTCACTTTAAAAACTAAATGGAGCTATCAGAGCAATTGATTGTCACTGAGTGCATTCTACCTGCCAAGGTAAACTCATATGTGTATGCTGCAGTCTTAGAAAGATTTCCGTGGTGAATCTCAAAATTGATGTTTCCAGCAAAATCTCACCTAAGTAGCAGTAAGACTGCCGGTAAAACAAAGAAGAAACGTATCTTTGAAACAGCTCTGCTGTGTGTTCTTTCAATTAAGAGAGTGGGATCTATGTTTTCTTTCAACAGGCTGGAAACACCTTTACTATATCAGCTAGATTTAGACATTCCAGAGTCAAAGTGAGTACACGTTCTAATGAGAACTGTCCCATCTTCAAAATGAAAATGAAGCTGTCCAGGAGAATACCTGTCAATGTGTGCATTCAATGTACAGAGATAAACAAACGTGTCTACGCCATAGTTTATATTTGCCTATTTTAAGGAATGTAAAAACTGATGTTTGCAGCAAAATCTTGGCTTCTACAAAAGAGCAGTATAACTGCAATTAAAACACAGAAGAAACATACCTTGGAAACTGCTCTGCTCCATCTTCGTTCAACTAAAAGAATCAAGTCTATATTTTGATTCAGGAGGTTGGAAACACATTTCTTACACCAGCTGGATTTGGACATTCCAGGGTGAAAGAGAGAATATGTTGCAATGAATTGTATACTTTTCAATTTAAAAGCTAAACATAGCTATCTCAGTGAATCCTTGTCAATGTGTGCGTTCTAGATGCACAGTTAAACTCAGGTGTATACATAGGAGATTGAAAACGCATTCTGTGGAGAATCTCAAAACTGACATTTCCAACAGAATCTTGGCTCATCTGAAAGAGCAGTAAGACTGCAGGTACAAACACACAAGAAAGGTATCTTTGGAACTGCTCTTCTGTGTGCTTGTTAAAAGAAAAGAGCTGAATCTATCTTTTGATTCAGCAATTTAGAAAAACATTTCGTACAGGAGCTAGATTTAGACAGTCCAGTGTGAACATAAGAATATGCTGTAATCAGAAATATCTTACCCAAAAAACGATAACGAAGGTCCCTGGGAGAATGCCAGTTAATGTGTTTGCGCAGCTTACACAGTAAAACTGATGTGTGTATGCTGCAGTTTGAATACTCTTTCTGTGCAGACCATAAAAGCAGATATTTCCTTCAATATCCCAGCTTGTACGAATGAGCAGTTCAACTGCCAGTAAACACAGGAGGAAAATATCTTTGAAATTACACTGCTCTGTGTTTCTTCAACTAAGAGAGTTGAATCCATGTTTTAGTCCACAGTGTGGAAACAATTTTTGCTTTTACAGGAGCTAAATTTCAACCATCCAGAGTGAGACAAACTATATGCTGTAATGAATACTGTCTCAACTGAAAACCTAAATGGAGCTATCTGAGAGAATGCTTGTCAATGTGTGCATTCAACGTGCAGAGTTAAACTCAGGTGTGGGTTCAGCAGGTTGAAAACATTTTCTGTAGAGGATGTAAACACTGATGTTTCCAGCAAAACCTTGGCTTGTGCAAAATAGCGGGAAGATGACAGGGCAAACACAGAGGGAACATATCTTTGAAACTACCCTCATGTGCATTCTTTCAAATACAAGAGTCAAATCTAGGTTTTGATTCAGCTGTTAGAAACACATTACTTAGAGGAGTTAGATTTAGTCACAGCAGTGTTAAAGATTGAATAGGCTGTAGTGAGAAATAATTCGAATGAAAAACAAAAATGAAGCTCTCTGGGAGAATGCCTGTCAATGCGTGAGTTCAAGGAACAGAGTTAGACAGAGGAGACCAAGTGGCAGTTTCAAAATCCTTTCTGCAGAGAACCTGAATACAGATGTTTCCAGCAAAACCCCAGCTAGTATGAAATAGCACTTCAACTGCCAGTGAAACACAGAAGATATCTTTGAAATTACACTGCTGTGTTTGTTGGACTTAGAGAGATGAATCTACATTTCATTCTGCCATATAGAAACAACTTTTCTTCCAGGAGCTTGATTTAGACATTCCAGAGTGAAGGGGAGTATCTGCTGTAATGAACAGTATCTCACTTTAAGAACTAAATGGAGCTATCAGAGAGAATGGTTGTCAATGTGTGCATTCAACTTGCTGAGGTAAACTCATATGTTGGGCAGCAGTCTCAAAAAGATTTCCGTGGTGAATATCAAAACTGATATTTTCAGCAAAATGTTGCCTTATAGGAAATAGCTGTAAGACTGCTAGGAAAACAAAGAAGAAACGTATATTTGAAACGACTCTGCTATATGTTCATTCACTTAAGAGACTGGAATCTAAGTTCTCATTCAGCAGGCTGGAAACATGTTTCTTACAAAAGTTAGATTTGGACATTCCAGGGTGGAAGTGAGGACACGTTCTAATGAGAACTGTCTCACCTTCAAAACGAAAATGGAGCTGTCCGGGAGAATGCCTGTCAATGTGTGTATTCAACGTACGGATATAAACTGAAGTGTGTATGCAGCAGTTTGCATTTGCCTACTCTAAGGAATGTAAAAACTGATGTTTCCAGCAAAATCTCAACTTGTACCAAAAAGCGGTATGACTGCAATTAAAACACTGAAGAAACGTACCTTGGAAATTGCCCTGCTCCATGTTCTTTCAACTGAAAGAATCAAATCTGTTTTGATACAGGATGTTTGAAACACATTTCTTAAATCAGCTGAATTTGGACATTCCAGAGTGAAAGTGAGTACAGGCCATAGTGAGAAATATATCACCTTCAAAATGAAAACAAAGCTGTCTGGAAGAATGCCTGTCAAAGTGTTCATTCAACGTACAGATATAAACNAGAAGGAAGAAACATATCTCTGAAACTGCTGTACTATTTGTTCATTCAATTGAGACTGGCATCTATGTTTTCATTCAGCAGGCTGGAAACAGATTACTTACATCAGTTAGATTTGGACATTCCAGAATGAAAGCGAATACAGGCTCTAATGAGAACTGTCTCACCAAACTTCATTTTCATTTCATCGGTGAGGCAGTTCTCATTAGAGCCTGAAATGAAAAGGAAGCTTTCCAGGAGAAAGCCTGCCAATGTGTGCTTTCATCTTAAAGAGATAAACAGATGTGTCTGTGCCGCAGTTTGCATTCCACTTCTGTAAAGAATGTAGAATCTGATGTTTCTATCAAAATCTCTTCTTGTAGGAAAGAGCAGTATGACTGCAATCAAAACACAGAAGAAACATACTTTGGAAACTGCTCCACTCCGTTTTCGTTCAACTAAAAGAATCATATCTATGTTTTGATTCAGGATGTTGGAAACACATTCATTACATCAGCTGGATTTGGACATTCCAAAGTTAGAGGGAGTACACTCCATAATGAGAAATATCCCAAATGCAACACGAAAATGAAGCTGTCTGTAATAACGCCTGTCAAAGTGTGTATTCAATGTACAGATATAAAGAAATTTGCCTTCAGTGGTGAATGTCGAAATACGTTTTCAGCGAAATCATGGTTTGTACGAAATAGCAGTAGGATGGCCAAAAAATATACAGAAGAAAAATGTCTTTGGAAGATGGCCGTTTGGTAACAGCGTGGAGTTGCAACTCCCAGTGAAAGTGCAGAGGGTGTGTGGATGCCACATTTTTATTGCCCACAGACCAGGAGATTCCCAGGCGGAGAAGACCCATGGATCACCAGCATGGCTGTTTTGGCCGACACAGTTCTTTGTGTCGGCTTACTGCTTTGCCCCACGTTGCTGCTTTGTCAGCGCCACAGATGGCGGTTCTCCATACAAAATACACTGGTCTGGGTGCCCTTTTGGCTGGCGATTGGAGTCCTGGGAAATTGCCCATTCATCTGATTAAAGAGGTGACTGAAAAGGGAGCAGGCTGGAGGAATCCTGGGCAAAAAAAGTGCCATGATCTCAGCGCCGCTGTGTAAGCTGGCACGGTGGGTCACCACATGGGAAATCACACTGATCCCAGCATCCTTTCAACAGGTGACTGGAACACCTGGGATAAAAAGAAAAAAAAAAGGCTCTGAGACAGGAGGCCAGGTGATCAGGCTCGGCTGGTCCAACCCACACAAAAGAACGGCAATCAGAAAATCTCTGTATTGAGAGTTTCTCAGCAAGTGCAGCTGAACCCGGGACAGTCCAGCTCTGTGAGGGAGGAATGCCCGCCATTACTGAGTCACTCCACCACTCTGGAGGTAGCCCACAGTTTCCTGGGCAGCCTGCCATTGCCAACGCAACTGGCCATTGCTGAGGCAGCCTGCCATTGCCAAGACAACCCGCCATTGCCAAGGCAATCTGCCATTACAGAGAGTCCGCCAATACACAGGTGGGCCACCATTACCGTGGCAGTTCTAACTACACCCCTATAAACAAGACTGCAGGGAAGTTAACACGGCAGCTGGGCAGAGCCCACAGCAGCTCAGCAAAGCCTCTGCAGGCAGACAGTGATGAGGCTGCCTCCTTGCTGCACAGGGAAGCCCTGAAAAAAGAAAAGGCAGCAGCACAACAGAAACTCATAAATAAAGCCCAAACTCTGTGGGACAGAGCACCGGGGAACAAAAAGCGGCTTATGACTTCTGCTGCAGCAGACCTAAACTTATGTGCCCAGCAGCTCTGAATGAACAATGGAGCTCACAGCTAGCACTTGAGCTCCTATAAAGGACAGACTGTCTCCTCAAGCACCTCCCTGACACATATATATCCAAAGAGTCACCTCATAAAGGAGAGATCAGGCTGACATTTGGCAGGTATTATTCTGGGACAAAGATAGCAGAAAAAACTGGTAGCAAACCTTACTGTTCTGCAGCTGCTGCAGGCGATCCCCAGGCAAGCAGGGCCTGGAGTGGACCTCAGAAGTCCTACAGCAGAGGGGCCACACTGTTTTAAGGAAAAATAAGAAACAAATAACCACATCATCAACAAACAGAACATCGACTCAGAGACGCAATCTGAAAGTCAACAACTACCAAGACGACAGGTAGATAAATCGATAAAAATGGGAAGAAACCGTGCAAAAAAAATGAAAACACCAAAAACCAGAATAACTCTCCTCCTACATGGGATCACAACCACTCACCAGCAAGGAAACAAGGTTGGATGGAGAATGAGTGTGATGAAATGACAGAATCAGACTTCAGAAGGTGGTTAGTAAGAAACTTCGGGGAACTAAAGAACATGTTTTAACCCAATGCAAAGAAACTAAGAAACTTCAAAAAAGATCTGACGAAATGCCAATGAGAATGGACAACTTAGAAAGCAATTAAGTGAACTGATGGAGCTGAAAAACACAAGAATTTTGCGAAGCATGCACAAGTATCAACAGCCAAATTGAC
>NW_016108068.1:663062-666430 GCF_001604975.1 Cebus imitator | reverse complement strand
GTAGAAGGTCAACTCAATGAAATAAAATGAGAAGCCAGAATTAGAGGAAAAAAAGCTAAAAAGGAATGAACAAAGTCTCCAAGAAATGTGGGACTATGTGAAAAGACCTAATCTACATTTGACAGGTGTACCTGAATGCGATGAAGAGAATGAATCCAAGCTGGAAAATACTCTTCAGGATGTTATCCAGGAAAACTTCCCCAACCTAGCAAGGCAGGCCAATATTCAAGTCCAGGAAATACACAGAACACCACAAACATATTCCTCACGAAGAGAAACCCCAAGGCACATAATCATCAGATTCAACAGGGTTGAAATGAAAGAGAAAACGCTAAGGGCAGCCAAAGAGAAAGGTCGGGTTATCCACAAAGGGAAGCCCATCAGACTCACAGCACATCTCTCTGCAGAAACCATACAAGCCAGAAGAGGGCTGGGGCCAATTTTCAACATCTTAAAGAAAGGAAATTTCAACCCAGAATCTAATATCCAGCCCAGCTAAGCTTCATAACTGAAGGAAAAATAAAATCCTTTGTGAACAAGCAAGTAGTGAGAGATTTCGTCACCAACAAGCCTGCTTTGCAAGAGCTCCTGAAAGAGGTTTTACAATAGAAAGGAACAACCAGTACCAGCCACTCCAAAAACATGCCAAATGGTAAAAAGCAGCAACACAATCAAGAATCTGCATTAACTAATGGGCAAAAGAGCCAGCTAGCATGAAAACGGCATCAAATTCACATATAACTATAATAACCCTAAATAAAAATAGACTAAATGCCACAATCAAAAGACACAGACTGGCAAATTGGATAAAAAGCCAAAACACATTGGTGTGTTGTATTCAGAAAACTCATCCCGCATGCAAGGATATATAAAGGCTCAAAATAAAGGGATGGAGGAAGATTTACCAGAAAATCGGGAGCAAAAAAAAGCAGGAGTTGCAATTCTCATCTCTGACAAAATAGATTTTAATGCAACAAAGATCAAAAGAAAAAAAGAAGAATGTTACATAATGGCAACAGGATCAATGCAACAAGAAAAGCTAATGATACTAAATATATACGAACCCAATACAGAAGCAACCAGACACATAAAGCAAGTTTTAATGACTTCTAAAGAGACTTAGACTCCCAACCAAACACAAAATTAACAAGGATATTCAGGACGTGAACTCAGACCTGGACGAAGCAAACCTAATAGACTTTTACAGAACTCTCGACACCAGATCCACAGAATATACATTTTTCTCAGCACCACATCTACTCTAAAATTGATGACACAATTGGGAGTAAATCACTCCTCCGCTAATGCAAAAGAACAGAAATCATAACAAACAGTCTCTCGGACCACTGTGCAATCAAGTTAGAACTCAGAATTCAAAAAGTAACCCAGAACCGCACAGCTTCATGGAAACTGAACAACTTGCTCTTGAATGTTGACTGGATAAACAATGAAATGAAGACAGAAATAAAGGTGTTCTACAAAAACAATGAGAATGAAGACACAACATACCAGAATCTTTGGGACACATTTAAAGCAGTCTCTAGAGGAAAGTATATAGCAATAAGTGCCCACATGAGAAGCAAGGAGAAATCTAAAATTGACACTCTATCATCGAAATTGAAAGAGCTAGAGGGGCAAGATCAAAGAAAGTCAAAGTCTGGCAGAAGACAAGAAATACAAAAGAACAGAGCAAAACTGAATGAGTTAGAGACACAAAAAAAAGCCTTCAAAAAATCATTAGTTCCAGGAGCTGGTTTTTTGAAAAGATCAACAAAATAGACAACTAGCCAGATTAATAAAAAGGAAAAGAGAGAATAACCAAATTGATGCAATAAAAAACGATAAATGGGATATCACCACAGATTCCACAGAAATTCAAACCATCATCAGAGATTATTATAAACAACTCTATGCACATAAACTAGTAAACCTGGAAGAAATGGATGAATTCCTGAACACTTGCCTCCTCCCAAGCCTAAACCAGGAAGAAGCTGAAGCCTGGAAGAGACCCATAACAAGTTCTGAAGTTGAGACAGCAATAAAGAGCTTACCACCCAAATAAAGTCCAGGTCGAGAGGGATTCACAGCTGAATTCTACCAGAAATACAAAGAGGAGCTGGTACCATTCCTTCTGAAACCCTTCAAAACAATGCAAAAAGAGGGAATTCTTCCCAAATCATTTTATGAGACGAACAACATAATCCTGATTCCAATCCCAGCAGAGAATAAACAAGAAAAGCAAACTTCAGGCCAATATCCATGATGAACAAAGATGCAAACATCTCCAGTAACATACTGACAAGCCGACTCCAACAGCACATCAAAAAGCTTATCCACCATGATCAAGTAGGCTTCATCCCGGGGATGCAAGCCTCGTCTAGCATACGCAAGTCTATAAACGTAATTGACCACATAAACAGAACCAAAGACAAAAACCACATGATTTTCTCAATTGATGCAGAGATGGCCTTTGACAAAATTCAACACCCGTTTACGCTAAAAACCCTTAATAAGTTAGGTAATGATGGAACGTATCTAAAAATAATAAAAGCTATTTACGACAAACAAACAGCCAATATCATACTGAGTGGGCAAAAACTGGAAGCTTTCCCATTGAAATCTGGCACTAGACAAGGATGACCTCTCTCACCACTCCTATTCAATATAGTACTGTAAGTTCTAGCCAGATCAATAAGGCAAGAAAAAGAAATAAAGTGTATTCAAATAGGAAAGGAGGAAGTCAAATTGTCTCTATTTGCAGACGACATGATTGAATATCTAAAAGACTTCATTGTGTCAGCCCAAAATCTCCTGAAACTGATAAGCAACTTCAGCAAAGTCTCAGGATACAAAATCAATGTGCAAAAATCACATGCATTCATATACACCAATAGCAGACTTAAAGAGAGCCAAATCAAAACGAAATTTCATTCACGATAGCCACAAAGAGAATAAAACATTAAAGAATACAACTAACAAGGAACATAAAGGACTTCTTCAAGGAGAACTACAAGACACTGCTCAATGAAATAAGAGAGGACACAAACAGATTGAGAAACAGTCCATGTTCATGATTAGAAAAAATCAATATCATGAAAATGGCCATACTGCCCAAAGTAATTTACACATTCAAAGCTATCCCCATCAAGCTACCAATGACCTTCTTCACAGAACTAAAAAAAAAAACCTCAACCTTCATATGGAACCAAAAGAAAGCCCACATAGCCAAGTCAAATATAACCAAAAAGAACAAAGAAGGAGGCATCACATTACTGGGCTTCAAACTATACTACTAGGCTACAGTAATCAAAACAGCATGGTACTGGTACCAAAACAGAGATATAGACCAATGGAACAGAACAGAGGTC
>NW_016108068.1:653009-662552 GCF_001604975.1 Cebus imitator | reverse complement strand
TATGAACAAACACTTTACAAAACAAGACATACATGAGGCCAACAAACACATGAAAAAATGCTCATCATCACTGGTCATCAGAGAAATGCAAATCAAAACAAAATTGAGATACCATCTCATGCCAGTTAGAATGGCGATCATTAAAAAATCTGGAGACAACAGATGCTGGATAGGATGTGGAGAAATAGGAACACTTTTGCACTGTTAGTGGGAGTGTAAATTAGTTCAACCATTGTGGAAGACAGTGTGGCAATTCCTCGAGGACCTAGAAATAGAAATTCTATTTAACCCAGCAATCCCATTACTGGGTATATATCCAAAGGATTACCAAAAGTTCTACTATAAGGACGTGTGCACATAATGTTCATTGCAGCATGGTTTACAATAGCAAAGACCTGAAACACACCCACATGCCCATCGATGATACACTGCACAGGGAAAATGTGGCACATATACACCATGGAATATTATGCAGCCATCGAAAACGATGAGTTAGTGTCCTTTGTAGGGACATGGATGAACCTGCAAAACTTCATTCTCAGCAAACTGACAAAAGAGCAGAAGAACAAAAAACTCATGTTCTCACTCATAGGTGGGTGTTGAACAATGAGAACACATGGACACAGGGAGGGGAGCACTACACACTGGGGTCAGTTGGGGGAATATAGGGGAGGGACGGTGGGGGGTGCAGAGTTGTGGAAAGATAGCAAGGGGAAAGACGCCAGATGTAGGTGATCGGGAGGAAGGCAGCAAATCACAGTGCCACGTGTGTACTTATGCAACAATCTTGCATGTTCTTCAAATGTACCCCATAACCTAAAATGCAATAAAATTAATATATGGGGGAAAAAAAGAATCATATTTTTGAAACTGCTCTTCTGTGTGTTCATTAAAAGAAGAGAGCTGAATCTGTCCTTTGATTCAGCAGGTTAGAAACACATGTCTTAAAAGAGCTAGATTTAGACATTCCAGTGTGAACATCAAAATACACTTAATCATAAATATCTCACCTGAAAAACGATAAGGAAGGTCACTGGGAGAATGCCAGTCATTGCTTTTCTGCAACTTACAGAATAAAGCCAAAGTGTGTATGCTGCAGTTTGAATAGTCTTTCTATCTGTAGTATCCAAACAGTTATTTCCATCCAAATCTCGGCTTGTATGAGCCAGCAGTTGGACTGCAGTACCAAAGGAGAAAGATATCATTGAAATTCGAGTGCTGTGTTTCCTCAACTAAGAAAGTTGAATCTATGTTTTATTGCACAGTGTACAAACACTTTTTTCTTTTACAAGAGCTAAATTTCACCATTTGAGACTGAGACTGTTTGCTGTACAGTATCTCCCATGAAAACTAAACGGAGCTATCTGAGAGAATGTTTGTCATTGTGTGCATTTAACGTGCGGATTGGAACTCATGTGTCAGTGCAGCAGGTTGAAAACCTTTTCTGTGAAGTATGTAAAAAGTGAGGTTTCCAACAAAACATTTGCTTGGGTGAAATAGCAGGAAGAGGGCAGGGAAAACACAGAGGGAACAGATCTTTGAAACTACTCATTTGTGCATTTGTTCAACTACAAGAGTCAAATCTAGGTTTTGATTTAGCTGTTAGAAAAATATTCCTTAGAGGAGTAAGAATTAGATACGGCAGTGTTAAAGTTTGAATAAGCTGTAATGAGCAATGATTCAAATGAAAAAGGAAAGTGAAGCTCTCTGGGAGAATGCCTGTCAATGCGTAACTTCAACAAACAGTTAGACAGAGGACAGCAGGCAGCAGTTTCAAAATTCTTACTGCGGAGAACCTGAATGCAGAAGTTTCCAGCAAAATCCCGGTCAGTATGAAATAGCACAACTGCAAGTGAAACACAGAAGAATCATATCTTAGAAATTACCGTGCCATTTCTTTATTGGACTAAGAGAGATGAATTTACGTTCCATTTTGACAGGTAGAAACATTATTCTTAGAGCAGCTAGATGAAGACATTCCAGCGTGAGAGGGAGTATCGACAGTAATATACGGTATCTCACTTTAAAACTAAACGGAGCTATCAGAGAGATTGGTTGTCAATGGGTTGTGCATTCAACTTCCTGAGGTAAACTCGTATGTGTATGCAGCACTCTGAAAAAGATTTCAGTGGGGAATCTCAAAACTCATGTTTGCAGCTAAACCTCGCCATGTCAGATATAGGAGTAACACTGCCAATAAAACAAAGAAGAAACGTATCTTTGAAACTGCTCTGCTGTGTGTTAATTCAATTAAGAGACGAATCTATGTATTCATTCAGCAGGCTGAAAACACATTTCCTACATCACTTAGATTTGTACATTCCAGAGTGAACATCAATGCATGCTCTAATTAGAGTTGTATCACCATCGAAACGAAACGAAGCTTTCCGGGAAAAAAACCTGTCAGTGAGTCCTTTCAACTTACAGAGATATACACGTCTCTACGCCACAGTTTACATTCCCCTTCTGTAAAGAATGTACAAAATGATGTTTCCAGCAAAATCTCGGCTTGTACGAAAGAGCAGTATGACTTCAATGAAAACACAGTAGAAACATACCTCAGAAACTGCTCTGCTCCTTGTTCGTTTAACTAAAAGAATCAAATCTACTTTTTGATTCAGGGTGTTGGAAACACATTACATATATCCACAGGATTTGGACATTCCAGAGTGAAACAGAATACACTCCATAATGTGACATATCTCATCTTCAAAACAAAAATGAAACTGTCTGGAAGAACGCCGGCCAAAGCATGTATTAAACGTACAGATATAAAGAGATTTGTATAAGCCACAGATGGAATATGGCTTCAGTGGAGAATATCGAAAGAGGCGTTTTCAGAGAAATCACCGTTTGTAGGGAATAGCAGTAGGAAGGCCAATAAAACACAGAAGAAAACTCTCTTCAGAGGAACACTACAGTGCTTTTTTTCGTTTAAGGGTGATGAATCCACGTTTTAATCCATCAGTTAGAAGCACATTCTTCACATTAGGTAGACTCGGATATATCAGAGTGAAAGGCACGATATGTTACAATGAATAGTAAACTTTTCAATTTAACAACTAAACAGAGCTCTATGGGAGAATGCTTCTCAATGTGTGCATTCTAGAGGCACAGTGAGCAGCAGTTTGAAAACGCTTTCTATGTAGAATGTCAAAACTGACGTTTCCATCAGAATCCTGGCTCAGATGAAATGGCAGTAAAGCTGCAGGTACAACACACAAGAAACGTATCTTTAAAACTGCACTTCTGTGTGTTAGTTAAAAGAAGAGAGTGGAATCTCCCCTTTGATTCAGCAGGAAAGAAAGACATTTTAACAAGAGCTAGATTTAGATATTCCAATGTGAACATCAGAATATACTGTCATCAGAAATATCTCACTTTAAAAACACTAAGGAATGTCACTGGGAGAATGACAGTCAATGTGTTCGTGCAACTTAGTAAACAGATGTGTGTATGCTGCATTCGAATGCTCTTTCCGTGCAGAGCCTCGAATCAGATATTTCCATCCAAATCCTGGCTTGTAGGAATGAGCAGTTCGACTGCCAGTAAAACACAGGGACAAGACACCTTTGAAATTACGCTGCTCTGTGTTTCTTCGACTAAAATTTTTAAATCTATGTAGTTGTTATGCAGTGTAGAAACAACTTGATGTTTTACAGGGCCAAATTTCTCCATCGAGATTGAGATGAACTGTGTGCTGTACAGTATCTCCCCTGAAAACTAAACGGAGCTATCTGAGAGAATGTTTCTCAATGCGTGCATTCAACTTGCAGATTACAACTCACGTGTGTCTGTGGCAGGTTGAAAACGTTTTCTGTGGAAAATATAAAAATAGGTTTCCAACAAAACCATGGCTTGGACGAAATAGCAGGAAGACGACAGGGAAAACAAAGAGGGAACGTATCTTTGAAACTCCTGGTTGGTGCATTACTTAACTACAATAGTCAAATCTAGGTTTTGATTTAGCTGTTAGAAAAACATTACTTAGAGGAGTCAGATTTAGGCATGGCAGTGTTAAAGTAGGCGTAGACTGTAATTAGAAATGATTGGCATGAAAACCAAAAGCGAAACTCCCTGGGAGAATGCCTGTCAATGCGTAACTTCAACAAAAACTTAGAGGAGAGCAACTTCCATTCACAATTGCCAAAAAGAGAATAAAATACCTAGGAAGACAACTAATGAATGTAAGGGACCTATTCAAGTAGAACTACAAGCCACTGCTAACGAAATAACACAAACAGATGGAGAAACATTCCATGTTCATGGTTAGGAAGAATCAATATCATGAAAATGGCCATACTCCCCAAAGTAATTTACAGATTCAATGCTATTCCCATCAGGCTACCAATGACCTTCTTCACAGAACTGGAAAAATATCACCATAAACTTCATATGGAACCAAAGGAGAGCCCACATAGCCAAGTCAAATCTAAGCAAAAAGAACAAAGCGGGAGGCATCACACTGCCGGACTTCAAACTATACTACAAGGCTACAGTAATCAAAACAGCATGGTACTGGTACCAAAACAGAGATATAGACCAATGGAACAGAACAGAGGTCTCAGAGGCAACACAACACATCTACAACCATGTGATCTTTGACAAACCAGACAAAAACCAGCAAGGGGGAAAGGATTCCCTGTTCAATAAAAGGTGTTGTGAAAACTGGCTAGCCATGTGCAGAAAGCAGAAACTGGACCCCTTCCTGACACCTTACACTAAAATTAACTCCAGATGGATTAAAGACTTAAACATAAGACCTAACACCATAAAAACCATAGAAGAAAATCTAGGCAAAACCATTCAGGACATAGGTGTAGGCGAGGAATTCATGAACAAAACACCAAAAGCATTGACAACAAAAGCCAAAATAGACAAATGGGACCTAATCAAACGCCACAGTTTCTGCACAGCAAAAGAAACAGTCATTGGGGTGAATCAGCAACCAACAGAATGGGAAAAAATTTTTGCAGTTTAGCATGTGACAAAGGGCTGATATGCAGAATTTACAAAGAACTAAAACAGATTTACAAGAAAAAAACTAACAAGCCCATTCAAAAGTGGGCAAAGGATATGAACAGACTCTTTACAAAAAAATATTTGCAGTTTACCCATGTGACAAAGGGCTGATATCCAGAATTTACAAAGAACTAAAACAGATTTACAAGAAAAAACTAACAATCCCATTCAAAAGTGGGCAAAGGATATGAACAGACACTTTACAAAAGAAGACATACATGAGGCCAACAAACATATGAGAAAACGACCATCATCACTGGTCATCAGAGAAATGCAAATCAAAACTACATTGAGATACAATCTCACGCCAGTTAGAATGGTGATCATTAAGAAATCTGGAGACAACAGGTGCTGGAGAGGATGTGGAGAAAGAGGAACACTTTTGCACTGTTGGTGGGAGTGTAAATTAGTTCAAGCATTGTGGAAGACAGTGTGGCGATTCCTCAAGGACCTAGAAATAGAAATCCATTTGACCCAGCAATCCCATTAATGGGTATATATCCAAAGAATTACAAATCGTTCTACTATAAGGACACGTGCACATGAATGTTCATTGCAGCACTGTTTACAATAGCAAAGACCTAGAACCAACCCAAATGCCCATCGACGATAGACTGGATAGGGAAAATGTGGCACATATACACCATGGAATATTATGCAGCCATCAAAAATGATGAGTTCATGTCCTTTGTAGGAACATGGGTGAACCTGGAAACCATCATTCTCAGCAAACTGACAGAAAAGCAGAAGATCAAACACCGCATGTTCTCACTCATAGGTGGGTGTTGAACAATGAGAACACATGGACACTGAGACGGGAGCACTACTCACCGGGGTCAGTTGGGGGAAAATAGGGGAGGGAAGGTAAGGGGTGGAGAGTAGGGGAGAGATAGCAAGGGGATAGATCCCAGACGTACGTGATGGGGAGGAAGGCAGCAAATCACACTGCCACGTGTGTGCCTATGAAACCATCTTGCATTTCTTCACATGTACCCCAAAACTTAAAATGCAATAAAATAAATAAATGGAAAACAAAAATAAAGAAATGATTTGAATGAAAAACGAAAGCGAAGCTCTCTCGGAGAATGCCCGTCAATGCGTAACTTCAATGAACAGTTAGAGGACAGAAAGCCACTGTTTCAAAACGCTTCCTGCAGACAACCTGAATGCAGGTGTTTCCAGCAAAATCCCGGTCAGTATGAAATAGCACAATTGCAAGTGAAACACAGAAGAAAGGTATCTTAGAAATTACACTACTGTGTGTTTGTTGGACTAAGAGAGATGAATCTACGTTTCATTCTGCCAGGTACAAACACGTTTCTCACAGGAGCTAGATGAAGACATTCCAGAGAGAAAGGGAGTATCTGCTGTATAAAACAGTATCTCACTTTAAAAAATAAATGGAGCTTTCAGAGAGATTGCTTGTCAAAGTGTTGTGCATTAAACTCCCTGAGGTAAACCAATATGTGTATGCAGCACTCTCAAAAAGATTTCCGTGAGGAATCTCAAAACTCATGTGTGCAGCACAGTTTCACCTTGTCAGAAATAGCACTAAGACTGCCAATGAAACAAAGAAGAAATATATTTGAAACTGCTCTGCTGTGTGTTCATTCAATGAAGAGACTGGAATCTATGTTTTCATTCGGCAGGCTGGAAACATGTTTCTTACATCAGTTAGATTTGGACATTCCAGAGTGAACGTGAGTAAATGCTCTAATGAGAACTGTCTCACCTTCAAAACGAAAACGAAGCTTTCAGGGAGAATGCCTGTCATTGTGTTCTTTCAACTTACAGAGATATACACATGTCTCTATGCTGCAGTTTACATTCCCCTTCTGTAAACAATGTACAAACTGATGTTTCCCGCAAAATCCCTGCTGGTACGAAACAGCAGTATGACTGCAATGAAAATATGAAAGAAACGTACCTCGGAAACTGCTCTGCCCCCTGTTCGTTCAACTAGAACAATCACATCTATGTTTTGATTCAGGATGTTGGAAACACATTTCACACATCAGAAGCATTCGCACATTCCAGAGTGATACAAAGCACACTCCGTTATGGGACATATCTCACCTTCAAAACGAACATGAAGCTGTCTGGAAGAACGCCTGTCAAAGCGTTTATTAAACATACAGATAGAAAGAGATTTATAAAATCTACAGATGGAATATTCCTTCAGTGGAGAAGGCCGAAAGAGGCATTTTCAGTGAAACCACAGTTTGTATGGAATAGCAGTTGGAAGGCAAGTAAAACACAAAAGAAAATTCTCTTCAGAGGAACACTATGGGGTGTTTTTACGATTAATAGAGATGAATCCACGTTTTCCTCTGTCGGTTTGAAGCAATTCTTGACAATTGGTAGATTCCAACTTATCAGAGTGAAAGGCAGAATATGTTGCAATGAATAGTAAACTTTTCAATTTAGCAACTAAACAGAGCTCTATGAGAGAATGCTTGTCAATGTATGCATTCTAGACGCACAGTTAAAATCACTGAGTCAGCAGCAGTTTGAAAAGGCTTTCTGTGTAGAATCTCAAAACTGACATTTACAGCAGAATCTTGACTCAAAAGAAATGGCAGTAAAACTGCACAGACAGCACAGAAGAAATATATCTTTCAAACTACTCTTCTGCATGTTCATTAAAAGGAGAGAACTGAATCTGTCCTTTGATTGACAAGGATAGAAAGACATTTCTTACAGGAGATAGATGTAGACATTCCCGTGTGAACATCAGAATATGCTGTCATCAGAAATATCTCACTTTAAACACGATAAGGAATGTCATTGAGAGAATAACAGTCAATGTGTTTCTGCAGCTTACACAGTAAAACAGAAGTGTGTATCCTGCAGTTTAAATACTCTTTCTATGCAGAGTATCCAAACAGATATTTCCATCCAAATCCTGGCTTGTAGGAATGAGCAGTTCGACTGCCAGTAAAACACAGGGACAAGACAGATTTGAAATTACAGCGCTCTGTGTTTCTTCAATTAAAATAGTTAAATCTATATAATTGTTATGCAGTGTAGAAACAGCTTGATGTTTTACGGGAGCCAAATTTCTCCATCAAAATTGAGATGAACTGTGTACTGTACAGTATCTCCCCTGAAAACTAAAGGGAGCTATCTGAGAGAATGTTTCTCAATATGTGCATTCAACTTCCAGGTTAGAACTCACGTGTGCCTGCAGCAGGTTGAAGACATTTCCTATGTACAATGTAAAAACAGGTTTTCCACAAAACCTTGGCTTGGGCGAAATAGCAGGAAGAGGACAGGGAAAATAAAGAGGGAATGTATCTTTGAAACTGCTCGTGTGTACATTAGTTCAACTACAATAGTCAAATCTAGGTTTTGATTTAGCTGCTAGAAAAACATTACTTAGAGCGGTCAGATTTAAGCAAGGCAGTGTTAATGTTGGAATAGGCTGTAAATAGAAATGATTCAAATGAAAAACGAAAGCGAAGCTCTGTGTGAGAATGCCTGTCAATAGGTAGCATTAACGAACAGTTAGAAAGAGGACAGCAGCCGCTGCTTAAAAATGCTTTCTGCAGTGAACCTGAATGCAGATGTATCATCAAAATCCCGGTCAGTACGAAATAGCACAACTGCAAGTGAAACACAGAAGAAAGATATCTTAGAAAGCACACTGCTCTGTGTTTGTTGGACTAAGAGAGATGAATCTACGTTTCATTCCGACAGGTAGAAACATATTTCTTACAGGATGTAGATGAAGTCATTCCAGAGAGAAAGGGAGTATCTGCTGTAATAAACAGTATCACACTATGAAAACTAAACTGAGCTATCAGAGAAATTGGTTGTCAAACTGCAGTGCATTCAACGTGAGTTAAATGCATATGTGTATGCAGCACTCTCCAAAAGATTTCCGTCGGGAATCTCAAAACTCATGTTTGCAGCACAGTCTCATCAAGTCGGAAATACCAGTAAGACTGCCAATGAAACAAAGAATAAACGTATTTCAAACTGCTCTGCTGTCTGTTCATTCAAAGAATAGGCTGGAATCTATGTTTTCATTCAGCAGGCTGGAAACAGAGTTCATTTTTTTTTTCTTTTCTCCATTTATTTTATTGCATTTTAGGTTTGGGAGTACATGTGAAGAACATGCATAACTGTTCCATAGTTACACACATGGCAGTGTGATTTGCTGCCTTCCTCCCCATCACCTACATCTGGCATCTCTCCTCCTGCTATCTCTCCCCAGTTCCCTACCCCCTACCGTCCCTCCCATATTTCCCCCCAACTGACCCCAGTGTGTAGTGTTCCCCTCCCTTTGTCCACGTGTTCTCATCATTCAACACCCACCTATGACTGAGAACATATGGTGTTTGATCTTCTGCTCTCCTGTAACTTTGCTGAGAATGATGGTTTCCAGGTTCATCCATGTCCCCACAAAGGACCCAAACTCATCGTTTTGGATGGCTGCATAATATTCCATTTGTGTATATGTGCCACATTTTCCCTATCCAGTCTATCGTCGATGGGCATTTGGGTTGGTTCCAGGTC
>NW_016108068.1:647291-648566 GCF_001604975.1 Cebus imitator | reverse complement strand
TTGCGTTTTTCAGCTCCATCAATTCACTTATATTCCTTTCTATTTTGTCCATTCTCGTTAGCATTTCGTCAAAACTTTTTTCAAGGCTCTTAGTTTCTTGGCATTTGGTTAGAACATGTTCTTTAAGTTCACAGAAGTTTCTTACTACCCACCTTCTGAAGTCTGATTCTGTCATTTCATCACACTCGTTCTCCCTCCAACCTTGTTCCCTTGCTGGTGAGGAGATGTGATCCCTTTTAGGAGGAGAGGTGTTCTGGTTTTGGGGTGTTTTCATCCTTTTTTCACTGGTTTCTTCCCATCTGTAAGGATTTATCCACCTGTCGACTTTGTAGTTGCTGGCTTTCAGATTGGGTCTCAAATCTTTCAGATTGACGTTCTGTTTGTTGATGATGAGGTTATTTCTGTTTCTTCATTTTTCTTCTGACAGTCTGGCCCCTCTGCTGTAGGTCTGCTGAGGTTCACTCCAGGCCCTGCTTGCCTAGGGTTCACCTGCAGCAGCTGCTGAAGAGTAACGCTTGTTACCAGTTTTCTTGTTCTTCTGCTATCTTTGTCCCAGAAGGATACCCACCACGTGTCAATCTGATCTCTCCTTTATGAGGTGTCTCATTGTATATATGGGGGTCAGGGAGCTGCTTCAGGAGATGGTCTTTTCTTATAGGAGCTCAAATGGTGAGCTGTGAGCTCTGTTGTTCGTTCAGAGCTGCTGGGCAGGTACCTTTATGTCTGCTGCAGCAGAACTCATAAACTGCTTTTTGTTCCCAGGTGCTCTTTCCCAGGATTTTAGGGCTTTATTTATGAGTTTCCGTTATGCTGCTGCCTTCTTTTATTTTTCCTTCAGACCTACCCTGCCCAGCAAGGAGGCAGCCTAGTCACTGTCAGCCTGTAGAGGTTTTGCTGAGCTGCTGTGGGCTCCGCCCAGCTGCTAAGTGAACTTCCTTGCAGTCTTGTTTATATGGGTGTAGTTAGAACTTCTTTGGCTATGGTGGCCCAACTCTGTTGAGGCGGAGTCTCTGCTGTGGTGGGTTGCCTTGGCAACAGCGGACTGCCTAAGCAATGGCGGGTTGCCTTGTCAATGGTGGCTGCCTCAGCATTGGCTGACCACCTCTATCGTGGCAGGCTGCCTCGGTAATGGTGGACGCCCCTCGCCCACAGAGCTGGAACGTCCCGGGTTAACCTGCACTTGCTGTGAAACTCTCAATCCAGAGTTCCTGATTGCTGTTCTTTTGTAGGGATGTGGGACCAGCCGAGCCTGATCGCCTGGCTCCCTGCCTCAGA
>NW_016108068.1:636032-645955 GCF_001604975.1 Cebus imitator | reverse complement strand
CAGATGGAATATGCCTTCCATGGAGAATGCCAAAAGTGGCGTTTTCAGAGAAATCACGGTTTGTATGGAATAGCAGTTGGAAGACCAGTTAAACAGAGAAGACAATTCTCTTCAGAGGAACACTACAGTGCATCTTTACGATTAAGACAGATGAATCCACGTTTTCCTACGTCGGTTTGAAGCAATTCTTGACATTTGGTAGATTCCGACATATCAGAGTGAAAGACAGAATATGTTGCAATGAATAGTAAACTTTTCAATTTGGCAATTAAACAGAGCTCTATCAGGGAATGCTTTTCAATGTGTGCATTCTAGAGGCACAGTTAAACTCATTGAGTCAGCAGCAGTTTGAAAAGGCTTTCTGTGTAGGATCTCAAAACTGACGTTTCCAGCAGTCTTGGCTCGGATGAAATGGCACTAAAACTGCAGGGACAACACACAAGAAACTTATCTTTGAAACTACTTTTCTGTGTGTTCGTCAAAAGAAAAGAGCTAAATCTTTCCTTTGATTGACAAGGATACAAAGACGTTTCTTACACGAACTAGATGTAGACATTCCAGTGTGAACATCAGAATATGCTGTCATCAGAAATATCTCACTTTAAAAACGATAAGGAATGTCTTTTGGAGAATTACACACAATGTGTTTGTGCAGCTTACACAGTAAAACGGATGTGTGTATGCTGCAGTTTCAATACTCTTTCTATGCGGAGTATCCAAACAGATATTTCCATCCAAATCCTGGCTTGTAGGAATGAGCAGTTCGACTGCCAGTAAAACACAGGGACAAGACAGATTTGAAATTACACTGTTCTGTAATTCTTCGACTAAAATAGTTAAATCCATGTATTTGTTATGCAGTGTAGAAACAGCTAGATGTTTTAAAGGAGCCAAATACCTCCATCGAGATTGAGATGAACTGTGTGCTGTACAGTATCTCCCCTGAAAACACAGGGAGCTATCTGAGAGAATGTTTCTCAATGTGTGCATTCAAATGGCAGATTAGAACTCACGTGTGTCAGCAGCAGGTTCAAAACGTTTTCTGTGTAGAATGTAAAAGCAGATTTCCAAAAAAACCTTGGCTTGGGCGAAATAGCAGGAAGATGACAGGGAAAAGAAAGAGGGAACGTATATTTGAGACTGCTCGTCATTGCATTCGTTCAACTACAATGGTGAAATTTAGGTTTTGATTTAGCTGGCAGGAAAACTTTACTTAGAGTGGTGAGATTTAGGCAGGACAGTGTTAATGCTGCAATAGGCTGTAACTAGAAATGATTCAAATGAAAAACGAAAGTGAAGCTCTGCGTGAGAATGCCTGTCAATGCATAACTTCAACAAACACTTAGACAGAGGGCAGCAAGCCGCTGTTTCAAAACGCTTCCTGCAGAGAACCTGGATGCAGGTTTTTCCAGCAAAATCCCAGTCAGTATGAAATAGCACAACTGCAACTGAAACACAGAAGAAAGGTATCTTAGAAAGAACAATGCTGTGTGTTTGTTGGACTAAGAGAGATGAATCTACGTTTCATTCTGACAGATAGCACCACATTTCTTACAGGATGAAGATGAAGACATTCCAGAGAGAAAGGGAGTATCTGCTGTAATAAACAGTATCTCACTTAAAAAAGTCAACGGAGCTTCAAAGAGATTGGTGGTCAAAGGGCCTGAGTTAAACTCATATGTGTATGCAGCACTCTGAAAGGGATTTCCGTGGGTATCTCTAAACTCATGTTTGCAGCACAGTCTCATCTTGTCGGAAATAGCTGTAAGAATGCCAATGAAATAAATTAGAAACGTATTTGAAACTGCTCTGCTGTGTGTTCATTCAATGAAGAGACTGGAATCACGGTTTTTTCGGCAAGCTGAAAACACATTTCTTACATCAGTTAGATTTGGACATTCCAGGGTGAACATGAGAGAACACTCCAATGAGAACTGTCTCACCTTCAAAAGGAAAACGCAGCTTTCAGGGGGAATGCCTGTCATTGTGTGCTTTGAACTTACAGAGATATACACACGTCTCTATGCCGCAGTTTACATTCCCCTTCTGTAAAGAATGTAGAAACTGATGTTTCCAGCAAAACCTCAGCTTGTAGGAAAGAGCAGTATGATTGCAGGGAAAACAAGGAAGAAACATCCCTCGGAAACTGCTCTGCTCCGTGTTCTTTGAACTAGAAGAATGACATCTATGTTTTGATTCAGGATGTTGGAAACACGTTTCAGAGATCAGCAGGATTCGCACATTCCAGAGTTATACGAGGTACACTCCGTTATGAGACATATCTCACCTTCAAAAGGAAAATGAAGCTGTCTAGAACAACACCTGTCAAAGCGTTTCTTAAAGGTACAGATAAAAAGTGCGTTCCGTGGAGAATGCAGAAAGAGGCGTTTTCACCGAAATCACGGTTTGTATGCAATAGCAGTTGAAAATTCAGTTAAACACAGAAGAAATTTCTCTTCAGAGGAACACTACATTGTGCTTTTACAATTAAGAGAGAGGAATCCATGTTTTCCTCCGTGGTTTGAAGTAATTCGTGACATTTGGTAGATACTTACATATCACAGTGAAAGGCAGAATATGTTGCAATGAAGAGTAAACTTTTCAATTTAGCAAGTAAACAGAGCTGCATTAGAGAATGCTTGTCAAAATGTGCATTCTAGAGGCACGGTTAAACTCACTGAGTCAGCAGCAGTTTGAAAAGTCTTTCTCTGTAGAGTCTCAAAACTGATGTTTCCAGCGGAATCTTGGCTCAGACGAAATGACAGTAAGACTGCAGGAACAACACAGAAGAAACGTATCTTTGAAAATGCTCTTCTGTGTATTGATTAAAAGAAGAGGGCTGAATCTGTCCTTTGAGAAGGATAGAAAGACATCTCTTATAGGAGCTAGATGCAGTAATTCCACTGTGAACATCAGAATATGCTGTCATCAGAAACATCACCCTTTAAACACGATAAGGAATGTCATTGGGAGAATGACAGTCAATGTGTTTGTGCAGCTTACACCAAAAGACAGAAGTGTGTATCCTGCAGTATAAATACTCTTTCTATGCAGAGTATCCAAACAGATATTTCCATCCAAATCCTGGCTTGTAGGAATGAGCAGTTCAACTGCCAGTAAACCAGGGAGAAGGCAGCTTTGAAGTTACACTGCTCTGTGTTTCTTTGACTAAAATAGTTAAATCTATGTGTTTGTTATGCAGTGTAGAAACCACTTGATGTTTTACAGGAGCCAAGTTTCTCCATCGAGATTGAGATGAACTGTGTGCTGTACAGTATCTCCCCTGAAAACTAAACAGAGCTATCTGAGAGAATGTTTCTCAATGTGTGTATTCAACCTGCACGGTGGCTCACGCCTGTAATCCCAGCACTTTGAGAGGCCGAGGCTGGTGGATCAGGAGGTAAACAGCTCGAGATCATCCTGGTCAACATGGTGAAACCCTGTCTCTACTAAAAAATGCAAAAATTAGCTGAGCATGGTGGGGTGTGAATGTATTCCCAGCTACTCAAGGAGGCTGAGGCAGAATTGCCTGAACACAGCAGGCGGAGGTTGCGGTGAGCTGAGATCTCACCATTGCACTCCAGCCTAGGTAAGAAGAACGAAACTCCATCTCCAAAAAAAAAAAACCATTTCTGTGTAGAATGTATAACGGGTTTCCAACAATATCTTGGTTTCGGCGAAATAGCAGGAAGACGACTGGGAAAAGAAAGAGGGAACGTATCTTTGAAAGTGCTCATCGGTGCATTCGTTCAAGAACAATAGTCAAATCTAGCTTTTGATTTAGCTACTAGAAAAACATTACTTAGATTTATGGCAGTGTTAATGTTGGAAAAGGCTGCAAATAGAAACCATTCGAATGAAAAACAAAAGGGAAGCTCTCTCTGAGAATGCCTATCAATGAGTCATTTCAACGAACAGTCAGAGGACAGCAAGCCGCTGTTTCAAAACGCTTTCTGCAGAGAACCTGAATGCAGGTGTTTCCAGCAAAACCCCGGTCAGTATGAAATAGCAAAACTGCAACTGAAACACAGAACAAAGGCATCTTAGAAAGCACACTGCTCTGTGTTTGTTGGACTGTGAGAGATGAATCTACATTTCATTCAGACAGATAGGAACACGTTTCTTACAGGAGCTAGATGAAGACATTCCAGAGAGAAAGGGAGTATCTGCTGTAATAAACAGTATCTCACTTGAAAAACTAAACAGAGCTATCAGAGAGATCGGTTTTCAATGTGTGGTGCATTCACCTCCCTGAGATAACCTCACTTGTGTACTCAGCACTCTCCAAAAGATTTCCATGGGGAATGCCAAAACTCAGGTTTGCAGCAGTCTTCTCTTTTTGGAAATAGATGTAAGACTGCCAATGAAACAAAGAAGAAACGCATTTGAAACTTCTCTGCTGTGTGTTCATTCAATGAAGAGACTGGATCTACGTTCTCATTCGACAGGCTGAAGACACATTTCTTACATCAGTTAGATTTTGACATTCCAGAATGAACGTGAGAGAATGCTCTAATGACAACTGTCTCACCTTCAAAACGAAAACGAAGCTTTCCGGGAGAATGCCTGTCATTGCATGCTTTCAACTTACAGAGATAGACACGTCTCTATGCTGCAGTTTATATTCCCCTTGTGTAAAGAATGTAGAAACTGATGTTTCCAGCAAAACCTCGGCTTGTACCAAAGTGCAGTATGATTGCAATGAAAACACGGAAGAAACATACCACGGAAACTGCTCCGCTCCGTTTTCATTCAACTAGAAGAATCACATCTATGTTTTGATTCAGGATGCGGGAAACACGTTTCACACATCAGCAGGATTGGCACATTCCGGAGTGAAACGAATTGCACTCCATTATGAGACATATCTCACCTTGAAAACGAAAATGAAGCTGCCTGGAAGAACGCCTGTCAAAGCCTTTATTAAACGTACAGATAGAAAGTGCCTTCAGTGGAGAATCTCGAAAGAGGCGTTTTCAGTGAACTCATGATTTCTATGAAATAGCAGTTGGAAGGCCAATGAAACCCTAAGAAATTTCTGTTCAGAGGAACACTACAGTGTGTTTTTACGATTAAGAGAGATGAATCCACGTTTTCCTCCGTCAGTTTGAAGCAATTCTTGACATTTCGTAGTTTCGCACATATCAGAGTGAAAGGCATAATATGTTGCAATGAATAGTAAATTTTTCAATTTAGCAAGTAAACAGAGCTCTATGAGAGAATGCTTGTCAAAGTGTGCAATCTAAAAGCAAAGTTAAATTCACTGAGTCAGCAGCAGTTTCAAAAGACTTTCTATATAGAATCTCAAAATAAACTATTCCAGTGGGATGTTTGCTCTGACGAAAGGGCAGTAAGACTGCAGGGGCAACAAAAAAGAAACGTATCTTTGAAACTGCTCTTCTGTGTGTTCGTTAAAAAAAGAGATCTGAATCTGTCCCTTGATTGAGACGAATAGAAACACATTTCTCACAGGAGCTAGACGTAGACCTTCCAGTGTGAACAACAGAATATGCTGTTATCAGAAACATCACACTTTAAACACGATAAGGAATGTCATTGGGAGAACGACAGTCAATGTGTTTCTGCAGCTTACACAGTAAAACAGATGTGTGTATGCTGCAGTTTCAATGCTCTTTCTACGTGGATTATACAAGTAGATATTTCCATCCAAACCCCCGCTTGTAGGAATTAGCAGTTCGACTGCCAGTATGCACAGGGACAAGACAGCTTTGAAATTACACTGCTTTGTGTTTCTTCCACAAAAATAGTTAAATCTATTTAGTTGTTACGCAGCGTAGAAACAACTTGATGTTTTACAGGAGCCAAGTTTCTCCATTGATGTTGAGATGTACTGTGTGCTCTATAGTATCTCCCCTGAAAACTAAAAGTAGCTATCAGGAGAATGTTTTGCAATGTGTGCATTCAAATTGTAGATTAGAACTCACGTGTCTCTACAGCAGGCTCAAAATGTTTCCTGTATAGAATGTAAAAAGAGATTTCCAACAAAGCCTGGCTTGGATGAAATAGCAGGAAATCGACAGGGAAAAGAAAGAGGGAACGTATATGTGAGACTGCTCATCAGTGCATTCATTCAACTACAATAGTGAAATCTATGTTTTGATTTAGCTGCTGGGAAAACTTTACTTAGAGGGGTCAGATTTAGGCGGGAAAGTGTTAATGTTGGAATAGGCTGTAACTAGAAATGATTTGAATGAAAAATGAAAGCGTAGCTCTGTGTGAGAATGCCTGTCAATGCGTAACTTCAACGAACAGTTAGAGAGAGGACAGCCAGCCGCTGTTTCAAAATGCTTTCTACAGAGAACCTGAATGCAGGTGTTTCCAGCAAAATCCCGGTAAGTATGAAATAGCACAACTGCAAGTGAAACACAGAAGAAAGGTATCTTAGAAAGCACACTGCTGTGTGTTTGTTGGACTAAGACAGATGAATCTACTTTTCATTCCGACAGGTAGAAACACGTTTCTTACTGGAGCTAGATGAAGACATTCTGGAGAGAAAGGGAGTATCTGCTGTAATAAACAGTATCTCACTTTAAAAATTAAACGAAGCTATCACACAGATTGGTTGTCAAAGTGCTGTGCATTCAACTGCCCGAGTTAAACTCATATGTGTATTCAGCTCTCTCAAAGGGATTTCCATGGGGAATCTCTAAACTCCCGTTTACAGTACCGTCTTGCCTTGTCAGATATAGCTGTCAGACTGCCAATGAAACAAAGAAAAAAGGCATTTGAAAATGCTCTGCTGTGTGTTCATTCAATGAAGAGACTGGAATCTGTGTTTTCATTTCGGCAGGCTGGAAACACATTTCTTACATCAGTTTGATTTGGACATTCCAGACTGAACCTGAGTAAAGGCTCTAATGAGAACTGTCTCATCTTCAAAAGGAAAACGAGAATGCCTGTCCATGTGTGCTTTTAACTTAGAGAGACATACACATGTCTCTATACAGCAGTTTACATTTCCCTTCTGTAAAGAATGTAGAAACTGATGTTTCCTGCAAAATCTCGGCTTGTACGAAAGAGCAGTATGACTGCAATGAAAACAAGGAAGAAACATACCTCGGAAAGTGCTCTGCTCCGTGTTCATTCAGCTAGAAGAATCACATTTATGTTTCGACTGAGGATGTTGGAAACACATTTCACACATCAGCAGGATTCGCACATTCCAGAGTGAAACGAAGCACACTCCGTTATGAGACATATCTCACCTTGAAAACGAAAACGAAGCTGTCTGGAAGAACGCCTGTCAAAGCGTTTATTAAACGTACAGATAGAAAGAGATGTGTAAAAGCCACAGGTGGAATATGCCTTCAGTGGAGAATGCCGAAAGAGGCCTTCTCAGCGAATTCACAGTTTCTATGGAATAGCACTTGGAAGGCCAGTTAAAACTGAGGAAAATTCTCTTCAGAAGAACACTACAGTGTGTTTTTATGGTTAAGAGAGATGAATCCAAGTTGTTCTCCATCGGTTTGAAGCAATTCTTGACATTTGGTAGATTCGGACATATAAGAGTGAAAGGCATTGTATGTTGCAATGAATAGTAAACTTTTCAATTTAGCAAGTAAACAGAGCTCTTTGAGAGAATGCTTGTCAATGTGTGCATTCTAAAAGCACAGTTAAACTCATTGAGTCAGCAGCAGTTTGAAAAGTCTTTCTTTTTGTATCTCAAAACTGACGATTCTAGTGAAATGTTGGCTCAGACAAAAGGTCAGTAAGACTGCAGGGACAACACACAAGAAACCTATCTTTGAAACTGCTCTTCTGTGTGTTCATTAAAAGAAGACAGCGGAATCTGTCCTTTGATTGAGAAAGATAGAAACACATTTCTTACAGGTGGTATATGTATACATTCTAGTGAGAACATCAGAATATGCTGTCATCAGAAATGTCACACTTTAAACACGATAAGAAATGTCACTGGGAGAATGAGAGTCAATGTGTTTTGGCAGATTACACAGTAAAACAGATGTGTGTATCCTGCAGTTTCAATACTCTTTCTATGTGGAGTATCCAAACAGATATTTCCATCCAAAACCCGGCTTGTAGGAATGAGTTGTTCTACTGCCAGTTAAACACAGGGAGAAAAGAGGTTTGAAATTACACTGCTCTGTGTTTCTTCGACTAAAATAGTTAAATCTACGTATTTCTTATGCAGTGTCGAAACAACTTGATGTTTTACAGGAGCCAAATTTCTCCATTGAGATTCAGATGAACTGTGTGCTGTACAGTATTTTCCCTGAAAACTAGATGGAGCTATCTGAGAGAATGTTTCTCAACGTGTGCTTTCAACTTGCAGGTTAGAACTCACGAGTGTCTGCAGCAGGTTGAAAACGTTTCTGTGTAGAATGTATAATGGGTTTCCAACAAAACCTTGGCTTCGGTGAAATAGCTGGAAGACGACAGGGAAAAGGAAGAGGGAACGTAACTTTGAAAGTGCTCATCGTGGCATTCGTTCAAGTACAATAGCCAAATCTAGGTTTTGATTTAGCTTCTAGAAAAACATTACTTAGAGGGGTCAGATTTAGGCACAGCGGTGTTAATAGTGGAATGGGCTTTAAATACAAAAGATTCGAATGTAAAACGAAAGCGAAGCTCTGTGTGAGAATGCTTGTCAATACGTAACTTCAACGAACAGTTAGACGGAGGACAGCAAGCCGCTGTTTCAAAACACTTTCTGGCTGGGCGTGTGGCTCAAGCCTATAATCCCAACACTTTGGGAGTAAGAGGCAGGTGGATCACGACGTCAAGAGATCAAGACCATCCTGGTGAACGTGGTGAAACCCCGTCTCTGCTGAAAATACAAAACATTAGCTGGGCATGGTGGCATGTGCCTATAATCCCAGCTAATAAGGAGGTTGAGGCAGGAGAATTGCATGAACCCAGGAGGCAGAGGTTGTGATGAGCCGAGACAGCGCCATTGCACTCTAGCCTGGGTAACAAGAGTGAAACTCCGCCTCAAAACAAAAAAAAATGCTTTCTGCAGAGAATCTGAATGCAGGTGTTTACAGCAAAATTCCAGTCAGTATGAAATAGCACAACTGCAAGTGAAACACAGAAGAAAGGTATCTTAGAGAGTACACTGACGTGTGTTTGTTGGACTAAGACAGATGAATCTATGTTTCATTCCGACAGACAGAAGCACGTTTCTTACAGGAGCTAGGTGAAGACACTAAAGAGAGAAAGGGTAGTAAACAGGATATCACTTTAAAAACTAAACGGAGCTATCAGAGAGATCGGTTTTCAATGTGTTGTGCATTCAACTCCCTGAGATAAACTCATTTGTGTACACAGAACCCTCCAAAAGATTTCTGTGGGAAGTCTCAAAACTCAAGCTAGCAGCACAGTCTTGCCATGTCAGTAATAGCTGTAAGACTGCCAATGAAACAAACAAGAAACGCATTTGAAACTGCTGTGCTGTGTATTCATTAAATGAAGAGACTGGAAGCTATGTTTTCATTTTGGCAGGCTGGAAACACATTTTTCACATCAGTTAGATTTGGACATTCCAGAGTGAACGTGAGAAATCGTTCTAATGAGAACTGCCTCGCCTTCAAATCAAAAACGAAGCTTTCCGGGAGAGTGCCTGGCATTGCTTGCTTTCAACTTACAGAGATAGACACGTCTCTGTGCCGCAGTTTACATTCCCCTTCTATAAAATGTAGAAACTGATGTTTCCTGCAAAATCACCGATGGAACGAAAGACCACTATGACTGCAATGAAAACACGGAAGAAACGTACCTCGTAAACGGCGCTGCTCTGTGTTCCTTCAACTAGAAGAATCACATCCATGTTTTCATTCAGGATGTGGGGAACACGTTTCAAACATCAGCAGCGTTCGCACAATCCAGAGTGAAACGACTTACACTCCGTTATGAGACATATCTCACTTTCAAAACCAAAACGA
>NW_016108068.1:633259-635423 GCF_001604975.1 Cebus imitator | reverse complement strand
ATATTTCCATCCAAATACTGGCTTGTAGGAATGAGCAGTTCGACTGCCAGTAAAACACAGGGACAAGACACCTTTGAAATCACACTGCTCTGTGTTTCTTCGACTAAAATTTTTAAATCTATGTAGTTGTTATGCAGTGTAGAAACAACTTGATGTTTTACAGGAGCCAAATTTGTCCATCAAGATTGAGATGAACTGTGTGTTGTACAATATCTTTCCTGAAAACTAAAGGGACCTATCTAAGAGGATGTTTCTCAATGTGTGCATTCAAATTGCAGAATAGAACTCACTTGTGTCTACAGCAGGATCAAAACGTTTCCTGTGTAGAATGTAAAAAGCGATTTCCAGCAAAGCCTGGCTTGGGCAAAATAGCAGGAAGACAAGAGGGAAAAGAAACAGGGTACGTATATATGAGAATACTCGTCGGTGCATTCGTTCAACTACAATCGTGAAATCTAGGTTTTGATTTCGCTGCTAGGAAAACTTTCCTTAGAGGGGTCAGATTTACGCAGGACAGTGTTTATGTTGGAATAGGCTGTAACTAGAAATGATTCGAAAGTAAAACGAAAGCGAAGCTCTCTCGGAGAATGCCTGTCAATGCGTAACTTCAACGAACATTTTGAGAGAGGACAGCAAGCCGCTATTTCCAAACGCTTTGTGCAGAGAACCTGAATGCAGGTGTTTCCAGCAAAATCCCAGTCAGTATGAAATAGCACAACTGCAAGTGAAACACAGAAGAAAGATATCTTAGAAAGCACACTGCTGTGTGTTTGTTGGATTAAGACAGACGAATTTACGTTTCATTCCGACAGACAGAAACACATTTCTTACAGGAGCTAGATGAAGACATTCCAGAGAGAAAGGGAGTATCTGCTGTAATAAACAGTATCTCACTTGAAAAAGTAAAAGGAGCTATCAGAGAGATTGGTTGTCAAATTGCTGTGCATTCAACTCCATGAGTTAAAGTCATACGTGTATGCAGCACTCTCAAAGGGATTTCGCGGGGAATCTCTAAACTCAGGTTTGCAGCACAGTCTCGCCTTTTCGGAAATATCTGAAATACTGCCAATGAAACAAAGAAGCAACGCATTTGAAAATGCTCTGCTGTGTGTTCATTCAATGAAGAGACTGGAATCGATGTTTCCATTCGCAGGCTGGAAACACATTTCTTACATCTGTCAGATTTGGACATTCCAGAGTGAACGTGAGAGAACGCTCTAATCAGAACTGCCTCTTCTGCAAAACGAAAACGAAGGTTTCAGGGAGAATGCCTGTCATTGTGTGTTTCAATCTTACAGAGATATACACATGTCTCTATGCTGCAGTTTACATTCCCCTTCTGTAGAGAATGTAGAAACTGATGTTTCCAGCAAAATCTCAGCTTGTACGACAGAGCAGTAGGACTGCAATGAAAACACGGAAGAAACATATCTCAGAAATTGCTCTGCTCCGTGTTCGTTCAACTAGAAGAATCACAGATGTGTGTGTTTTTTTTTTTAATTGAAAAAAAATTTTTTTCCCATTTATTTATTTTATTGCATTTTAGGTTTTGGGGTGCATGTGAAGGACATGCAACATTGTTGCATAGGAACACACATCGCAGTGTGATTTGCTGCCTTCCTCCTCATCACCTACATCTGGCATTTCTCCCCTTGCTATCTCTCCCCAGCTTCCCACCCCCCACGTCCCTCCCCTATTTACCCCAAACTGACCCCAGTGTGTAGTGCTCCCCTCCCTGTGTCCCCGTGTTCTCATTGTTCAACACCCTCCTATGAGTGAGAACATGCGGTGTTTGATCTTCTGCTCTTCTGTCAGTTTGCTGAGAATGATGGTTTCCAGGTTCATCCATGTCTCTACAAAAGACACAAACTCATCGTTTTGATGGCTGCATAATATTCCATGTTGTATATGTGCCACATTTTCCCTATCCAGTCTATCATCAATGGGCATTTGGGTTGGTTCCACGTCTTTGCTATTGTAAACAGTGCTGCAGTGAATATTCGTGTGCACGTGTCCTTATAGTAGAACGATTTGTAATCCTTTGGATATATACACAGAAATGGGATTGCTGGGTCAAATGGAATTTCTATTTCTATGTCCTTGAGGAATCGCCACTCTGTCTTCCACAATGCTTGAACTAATTTACACTCCCACCAACAGTGTA
>NW_016108068.1:627131-628293 GCF_001604975.1 Cebus imitator | reverse complement strand
TTTTTTCCTTCAGACCTGCCCAGCCCTGCAAGGAGGCAGCCTAGTCACTGTCGGCCTACAGCAGCTTTGCTGAGCTGCTGTGGGCTCCGCCCAGCTGCCGAGTGAACTTCCCTGCAGCCCTATTTATATGGGTGTAGTAAGAACTGCTTTGGCGATGGTGGCCCGCCTCTGTTGGGGCTGAGTCTCTGCTGTGGCGGGTTGCCTTGGCAACAGCGGGCTGCCTCAGCAATGGCGGGTTACCTTGGCAATGGCGGGCTGCCTCAGCAATGGCGGGTTGCCTTGGCAACGGTGGGCTGCCTGAGTAATGGCGGACGACCATCCCTCACAGAGCTGGACCGACCCGATTTCAGCTGCGCTTGCTGTGAAACTCTCAATCCAGAGTTTCTGGTCGCTGTTCTTTTGTGGGGGTGTGGCTAGCCGAGCCTGATCGCCTGGTTCCCTGCCTCAGAGCATTTTTTAAGTTGGTGTTCGAGTCGCCTGTTGAAGAGGCACCAGGGTCTCTTTGTTTTCCCCTACGGCCACTCACTGCGCAGGCTTCAACAGTGGCACTGAGGTTTGTGGCACTTTTTTTTTCTTTCTTTGCCCTGAAATCTACTGTCCTGGTTCTCTGCTGAGTCCCCTTTTTGAACCGGTGAATGGGCGACATCTAGTGGCTTCAATAGCCAGACAAAAGTGCACTTAGACCGGTGTATTTTGTACGGAGAACCGCGGCTCCGGGGCGCCGACAAAGCAGCCAACAGGGGCAAAGAAGTGCCGCTGGCCAAAACAGTCGAGCTGGCGAGAGTGGAGCACCTCCGCCAGGGAATTTCCTAGTCCATGGGCAATAAAAACGCGGCTTCAACTCACCCTCTGCGCTTTCACTGGGAGCTGCAATCCTGAGCTGTTAATAAACGGCCATCTTGGATCGGCGACCCACATCTGTGTTTTTATTCAGGATTTTGGAAACACGTTTCACACATCAGCAGGATTTGCACATTCCAGAATGAAACGAAGTACGGTCCGTTATGAGACATATCTCACCTTGAAAACGAAAACGAAGCTGTCTGGAAGAACGCCTGTGAAAGCGATTATTAAACGTACAGATAGAGATTTTAAAGCTACAGAGGGAATACGCATTCCGTGGAGAATGCCGAAGGTGGCGTTTACAGTGAAATTACGGTTT
>NW_016108068.1:622158-625086 GCF_001604975.1 Cebus imitator | reverse complement strand
GTTTCCAGCGGAATCTTGGCTCAGACGAAATGGCGGTAAGACTGCAGGCTCAACTCAGAAGAAACGCATCTTTGAAACTGCTCTTCTTTGTGTTCGTTAAAAGAAGAGCGCTGAATCTGTCCCTTGATTGAGAAGGATAGAAAGACATTTCTTAATGGAGCTAGAGGTAGACATTCCTGTGTGAAAATCAGCATATGCTATCACCAGAAATATCACAGTTTAAACACGATAAGGAATTTCATTCCGAGAATGACAATCACTGTGTTTGTGCAGCTTACACAGTAAAAGAGATGTGTGTATGCTGCCGTTTCAATACCCTTTCTATGCGGAGTATCCAAACAGATATATGCATCCAAATCCCGGCTTTTAGCAATGAGCCTTTCCACTACCAGTAAAACACAGGGAGAAGAGAGTTTTGAAATTATACTTCTCTGTGTTTCTTTGCCTAAAATAGTTAAATCTATGCATCTCTTATGCAGTGTAAAAACAACTTGATGTTTTACAGGAGCCAAATTTCTCAATCGAGATTGAGATGAACTGTGTACTGCACAGTATCTCCCTTCTAATCTAAACGGAGCTATCAGTGAATGTTTCTCAATGTGTGCCTTCAACTTGCAACTTAGAACTCCCGAGTGTGTGCAGCAGGTTGAAAATATTTCTGTGTAGAATGTATAACAGGTCTCCAACAATACCTTGGGTTGGGCCAAATTGCAGGAAGACGACAGGGAAAAGAAAGAGCAAATGTATCTTTGAAACAGCTTGTCGGTGCATTCGTTCAAGTACAATAGTCAAATCTAGCTTTTGATTTAGCTGGTAGAAAACCATTACATAGATTTAGGCACGGCTGTGTTAATGTTGGTATAGGATGTAAATAGAAATGATTCGAATGAAAAACAAAAGCGAAGCTCTCTGGGAGAATGCCTGTCAATGCCTACCTTCAATGAAAAGTTAGAGGACAGCAAGTCGCTGTTTTAAAACGCTTTCTGCAGAGAACCTGAATGCAGGTGTTTCCAGCAAAATCCCGGTCAGTATGAAATAGCACAACTGCAACTGAAACACAGAACAAAGGTGTCTTAGAAAGCACACTGATGTGTGTTTATTGGACTATGAGAGACGAATCTACGTTTCATTCCGACAGGTAGGAACTCGTTTCTTACAGGACCTAGATGAAGACATTCCAGAGAGAAAGGAAGTATCTGCTGTAGTAAACAGTATCTTACTTAAAAAAGTCAACGGACCTTCAAAGAGATTGGTTGTCAAAGTGCTGTGCATTCAACTCCCTGAGTTAACCTCATATGTGTATGCAGCACTCTGAAAGGGATTTCCGTGGGTATCTCTAAATTCATGTTTGCAGCACAGTCTCGTCTTGTTGGAAATAACTTTAAGAATGCCTATGAAATAAATTAGAAACCTATTTGAAACTGCTGTGCTGTGTGTTCATTCAATGAAGAGACTGGAATCTATGTTTTTTCGGCAAGCTGGAAACACATTTCTTACATCAGTTACATTTGGACATTCCAGGGTGAACATGATAGAATGCTCTAATGAGAACTGTCTCACCTTACAAAAGAAGATGAAGCTTTCAGGGAGAATGCCTGTCGTTGTGTGTATGAATCTTACAGAGATATGCACATGTCTCTATGCCGCAGTTTACATTCCCCTTCTCAAAAGAATGTAGAAACTGATGTTTCCAGCAAAACCTCGGCTTGTAGGAAAGAGCAGTATGATTGCAATGACAACATGGAAGAAACATCCGTTGGAATCTGCTCTGCTTCGTGTTCATTGAAGTAGAAGAATGACATTTATGTTTTGATTCAGGATGTTGGAAACACGTTTCAGAGATCAGCAGGATTTGCACATTCCAGAGTGAAACAAGGTACACTGCGTTATGAGATATATGTCACCTTCAAAACAAAAACGAAGCCATCTGGAAGAACGCATTTCAGAGCGTTTATTAAATGTACAGATAAAAAGAGATTTGTAAAAGGCTACAGATAGAATATGCGTTCCGTGGAGAATGCAGAAAGAGGCGTTTTCACCGAAATCACGGTTTGTATGCAATAGCAGTTGAAAGACCATTTAAATACAGAAGAAAATTCTCGGGGAGCATCCAAGATGGCCGTTTAGGAACAGCTCAAGATTGCAGCTCCCAGTGAAAGCACAGAGGGTGAGTGGATTCCACGTTTTTATTGCCCACAGACTAGGAAATTCCCAGGTGGAAGAGCTCCACGGTTGCCACAGAGGCTGTTTCGGCCAGCGCTGTTGTGTCAGCTGGCGCCACTGCTTTGCCCCACGCGGCTGCTTTGTCGGTGCCCCAGAGCTGCGGTTCTCTGTACAAAATACACCGGTTCGGGTGCCCTTTTGGCTGGCGATTGGAGCCACGGGAAATAGCCCAATCGCCGGTTCAAAAAGGGGACTGAGCAGAGAACCAAGACAGTAGATTCCAGGGCAAAAAAAAAAAAGTGCCACAAATCTCAGTGCTGCTGTTTAAGCCAGCGCAGTGAGTGGCCGCAAGGGAAAACCAACAGACCCCGGCGCCTCTTCAACAGGTGACTGGAATACCAACTTAAAAAAGGAGCTGAGGCAGGGAGCCCGGCGATCAGGCTCAGCTGGTCCCACCCCCACAAAATAACAGCAACCAGACACTCTGGACTGAGACTTTCACAGCAAGTGTAGCTAAACCCGGGACCATCCAGCTCTGTGGGGGAGGGGCGTCCACCAATACTGGGGCAGCCCACCATAACCAAGGTAATTGGCCAATACTGAGGCAGCCAGCTGTTGCCAGGGCAACCTGCCATTGCTGAGGCAGCCCCCCATTGACAAGGCAACCCGACACAGCAGAGAGACTCTGCCTCAACAGAGGCGGGCCACCATCGCCAAAGCAGTTCTAACTACACCCATATAAACAGGACTGCAGGGAAGTTCACT
>NW_016108068.1:613546-616855 GCF_001604975.1 Cebus imitator | reverse complement strand
CAAAGGATATGAACAGACATTTTACAAAAGAAGACGTACATGAGGCCAACAAACATGAAAAAATGCTCATCATCACTGGTCATTAGAGAAATGCAAATCAAAACAACATTGAGATACCATCTCATGCCAGTTAGAATGGCGATGATTAAAAAATCTGGAGACAACAGATGCTGGAGAGGATGTGGAGAAATAGGAGTGCAACCATTGTGGGAGACAGTTTGGCGATTCCTCAAGGACCTAGAAATAGAAATTTCATTTGACCCAGCAATCCCATTACTGGGTATATCCAAAGGATTACAAATTGTTCTACCATAAGGACACTTGCACACGAATGTTCATTGCAGCACTGTTCACAATAGAAAACACCTGGAACCAACCTAAATGCCCATTGACGACAGACTGGATAGGGAAAATGTGGCACATATACACCATGGACTATTGTGCAGCCATCAAAAACGATGAGTTTCTGTCCTTTGCAGGGATATGCATGAACCTGGAAACCATCATTCTCAGCAAACTGACAGAAGAGCAGAAGATCAAACACCACATGTTCTAATTCATAGTTAAGTGTTGAACAATGAGAACACATGGACACAGGGAGGGGAGCACTACACACCGGGGTCAGTTGGGGGGAAATAGGGGAGGGACGGTCTGGGTGGGGAGTAGTGGAGAGATAGCAAGGGAAGAGATGCCAGACGCAGGTGATTGGTAGGAAGGCAGCAAACTACACTGCCACGTGTGTGCCTATGGAACAATCTTGCATGTTCTCCACATGTACCCCAAAACCTAAAATGCAATAAAATTAATAAATGAAAAAAAAATGATTCGAATGAAAAACGTAAGCGAAGCTCTCTGGGAGAATGTCTGTCAATGCGTAACTTCAACGAACAGTTAGACAGATGACAGCAAGCGGCTGTTTCAAAGAGCTTTCTGCAGAGAACCTGAATGCTCTCCAGGAGAATGCCTGTCAATGTGTGCTTTCAGCTGACAGAGATATTCACGTCTCTATGCCGCAGTTTACATTCCTCTTCTGTAAAGAATGTAGAAACTGATGTTTCCAGAACAATCTCGGATTGTACAAAAGTGCAGTATGAGTGCAATTAAAACAGAGAAGAAGCATACTTAGGAAACAGCTCCGTCTTCATTCAACTAAAGATTCAAATCTTTGTTTGGACTCAGAATGTTGGAAATACGTTTTTACATCAGGTGGATTTGGACATTTCACAGTGAAATGGAGTACACTCTGTAAGGAGAGATATCTCACCTTCAAAACGAAAAGGAAGCTGTCTGGAAGAGCTCCTGTCAAAATGTGCATTCAAAGTACAGATATAAACAGATTTTTTTAAAGCACAGATGGAATACGCCTTGAGTGGAGAATGTTGAAAGAGGTGATTTCAGTGAAATCACAGTTTGTATGGAATAGCAGTAGGACGGCCAGTAAAACACAGAAGAAAACCCTCCTCAGAGAGACTCTACGGTGTGTTTGTTTGACTAAGAGATGAATACACCTTTTCCTCCGTCAGTTTGAAGCACATTTGTGACATTAGGTAGGTTCGGACATATCAGAGTGAAAGGCAGAATATGTTGCAATGAATAGTAAACTTTTGAATTTAACAACTAAACAGAGCTCTATGAGAGAATGCTTGTCAATGTGCGCATTCTAGAGGCACAGTTAAACTCACGTGAGTGAGCAGTTGTTTGAAAAGGCTTTCTATGTAGAATCTTAAACCTGATGTTTCCAGCAGAATCTTGGCTCATATGAAGTGGCAGTAAGACTGCAAGTATAATACACAAGAAATGTATGTTTGAAAGTGCTCTTCTGTGTGTTCGTTAAAGGAAGAGAGCTGACTCAGTCCTTTGATTCAGCAGGTTAGAAACAGATTTCTTACAGGAGCTAGATTTAGACATTTCAGTGTGAACATCAGAATATGCTGTAATCAGAAATATCTCACCTGAAAAACGATAAGGAAAGTCAGTGGGAGAATGCCAGTCAATGTGTTTGTGCAACTTACATAGTAAAACAGATGTAGGTATGCTGCAGTTTGAATACTGTTTCTTTGCAGAGTATCCAAACAGCTATTTCCATCCAAATTCTGGCTTGTAGGAATGAGCAGTTTGACTGCCAGTAAAACACAGGGAAAAGATATCTTTGAAATTACACTGCTGTGTGTTTCTTTGACTAAGTTAAATTTATGCTTTATTATGCAGTGTGGAAACAACTTCATCTTTTACAGGAGCTAAATTTAACCATCCAGATTGAGACAAACTGTGTGCTGTACAGTATCTCCCCTGTAAACTAAATGGAGCTATCTGAGAGAGTGTTTGTCAATGTGTGCATTCAACTTTCAGATTGGAGCTCATGTGTGTGTGCAGCACGTTGAAACCTTTTTCTGTGGAGAATGTAAACACTGAGGTTTCCAACAAAACCTTGGCTTGGGTGATATAGAAGGAAGACGACAGGGAAAACACAGAGGGACCATGTCTTTGAAAGTGCTTGTTAGTGCAATCATTCAGCTACAATAGCCAAAACTAGGTTTTGATTTAGCTGTTATAAGAACATTACTTATAGGAGTTAGATTTAGGCACAGCAGTGTTAAAGTTGGAATAGGTTGTAATTAGAAATGATTGGAATGAGAAATGAAAGCGATGCTCTCTGGAAAATTCTTGTCAATGCATAACTTCAATGAACAGTTATACAGAGGAGAGCATGTGGCAGTTTCAAAACGGTTTCTGCAGAGCACCTGAATGCAGATGTTTCCACCAAACTCCCGGTCATTATGAAACAGCACAACTGCAAGTGAAACACAGAACAAAGGTCTCTTAGAAATTACACTGCTGGTTTTTGTTGGACTAAGAGAGATGAATCTACGTTTCTTTCCGACACATAGAAACACATTTCTTAGAGGAGCTAGATGTGGACATTCCAGAGTGAAAGGGAGTATCTGATCTAATGAACAGTATCTTACTTTAAAAACTAAACGGAGCTATCAGAGATATTGGTTGTCAATGCGTTGTGCATTCAACTCCCTGAGGTAAACTCAAGTGTATTTTGCACTCTCAAAAAGGCTTCCTAGCGAATCTCCAAACTCATGTTTCCAGCAAAATCTCACCTTGTCAGAAATAGGAGTAAGACTGTCAGTAAAAGAAAGAAGAAACAGGCCGGGTGCGGTGGCTCAAGCCTGTAATCCCAGCACTTTGGGAGGCCGAGGTGGGTGGATCACGAGGTCAAGAGATCAAGACCATCCTGGTCAACATGGTGAAACTCCACCTCTACTAAAAACACAAACAATTAGCTGGGCATGGTGGTGC
>NW_016108068.1:584581-612702 GCF_001604975.1 Cebus imitator | reverse complement strand
CAGCGAAATCATGGTTTGTATGGAACAGTAGTAGGACAGCCAGTGAAACACAGAAGAAAAATATCTTTGGAGGTACACTGCAGTGTGTTTGTTCAATTAAGACGGATGAATCCATGTTTTCCTCCGTCGGATTCAAGCACATTCATGACAGGAGGTAGATTCGGACATCCCAGAGTGAAAGGCGGAATATGTTGCAATGAATCATATACTTTTCAATTTAACAACTAAACAGAGCTACATGAGAGAATGCTTGTTAATGTGTGTATTCTAGAGGCAAATTTTAACTCATGTGAGTACGTAGCTGTTTCAAAAGGCTTTCTAAGAAGAATTCAAAACAGACATTTTCAGCAGAATATTTGCTAATACAAAATAGCAGTAAGACTGCAGGCACAACACACAAGAAATGTATGTTTGAAAGTGCTATTCTGTGTGTTTGTTAAAGGAAGAGAGCTGACTCGGTCCTTTGATTCAGCAGGTTGGAAACACAGTTCTTACTGGAGCTAGATTTAGACATTTTAGTGTGAACATCAGAATATGCTGTAATCAGAAATATCTCACCTGAAAAACGATAAGGAAGGTCACTGGAAGAATGCCAGTCAATGTGTTTGTGCAACTTATACAGTAAAACAGACGTGTGTATGCTGCAGTTTGAATACTGTTTCTGTGCAGAATGTCCAAACAGATATTTCCATCCAAATCCTGGCTTATATGAGCCAGAGTTCAACTGCCGGTAAACCAAAAAAGAAAGATACCTTTGAAATTACACTGCTGTGTGTTTCTTCGACTAAGAGAGTTGAATCTATGTTTTATTACGTAGTGTAGAAACACTTTTTTCTTTTACAGGGGCTAAATTTCCCCATTCCAGATAGAGACACACTGTGTGCTGTAGAGTATCTCTCCTGAAAGCTAAATGGAGCTATCTGAGAGAATGTTTGTCAATGTGTACATTTAACGTGCAGATTGAAACTCATGTGTTTGTGCAGCAGGTTGAAAACATTTTCTGTGGAGGATATAAAAACTGCATTTTGTGACAAAACATTTGCTTGGGTGAAATAGCAGGAAGATGACAGGGAAAACGGGGGGAACATATCTTTGATACTGCTTGTCTGTGCATTTGTTCAACTAAAAGAGTCAAATCTAGGTTTTGATTTAGCTGTTAGGAAAACATTCCTTAAAGGTGTCAGATTTAGGCACGGCAGTGTTAAAATTTGAATAAGCTGTAATGAGAAATAATTCATATGAAAAACGAAAGCAAAGCTCTCTGGGAGAATGCCTGTCAATGTGTGACTTCAACGAACAGTTAGCCAGAGGAGAGCAAGTGGCAGTTTCAAAACTCTTTCCGCTGAGAACCTCAATGCAGATGTTTCCAGCAAAATCCCAGTCAGTATGAAATAGCAGAACTGCAAGTGAAACACAGAAGAAAGATATCTTAGAAATTACCGTGCTGTTTGTTTATTGGACTAAGAGAGATGAATCTACATTCCATTCCATCAGGTAGACACTTTTCTTATGGGAGCTAGATGAAGACATTCCAGAGTGAAAGGGAATATCTGTTGTAATGAACAGTATCTTACTTTAAAGAGTAAACGGAGATATCAGAGAGATTGGTTGTCAAAGTGTTGTGCATTCAACTTCCTGAGGTAAACTCATATGTGTTTTCAGCACTCTCAAAAAGATTTCCATGGGGAATCTCAAAACTCATGTTTTCAGTAAAATCTCACCTTGTCAGAAATAGCAGTAAGACTGCCAATAAAACAAAGAAGAAACATACCTTTGAAAATGCTCTGCTGTGTGTTCATTCAATTAAGAGACTGGAATCTATGTTTTCATTCAGCAGGCTGGAAACACATTTCTTACAACAGTTAGATTTGGACATTCCAGAGTGAACATGAATACACACTCTAATGAGAACTGTCTCACCATTGAAATGAAAATGAAGCTTTCTGGGAGGAAGCCTGTCAATGTGTGCTTTCAACTTACAGAGATATACAGATGTGTCTCTGCCACAGTTTGCATTCCCCTTCTGTAAATAATGTAGAAACTGATGTTTCCAGCAAAATCTCGGCTTGTACAAAAGAGCAGTATGGCTGCAAGTTCTTCTGTGAAAACACAGAAGAAACCTACCTTGGAAACTGCTCTCCTCTGTGTTCGTTCAACTAGAAGAATAACATCTATGTTTTGATTCAGGATGTTGGAAACACGTTTCAAACATCAGCAGGATATGGACTTTCCAGAGTGAATGGGAGTGTACTCTGTAATGAGAAATATCTCACCTTCAAAATGAAAATGAAGCTGTCTGGAAGAACGCCTGTCAAAGCATTCATTAAATGTACAGACATAAAGAGATGTGCATATACCGCAGATGAAATATGCCTTCAGTGGAGAATGTCAAAAGAGGTGATTTCAGCGAATTCATGGTTTGTATGGAATAGCAGTAGGATGGCCAGTAAAACACCAAAGACAACTCTCTTCAGAGGTACACTACAGTGTGTTTGTTCGATTTAGAGAGATGAATCCACGTTTTCATCCGTCAGTTTGAAGCACACTCTTTATATTAGGTAGATTCGAATATATCAGAGTGAAAGGCAGAATATGCTGCAATGAATAGTAATCTTTCCAATTTTACAACTAAACAGAGCTCTATGAGAGAATGCTTGTCAATGTGTCCATTCTAGAGACACAGTTAAACTCACGTGAGTATGTAGAAGTTTGAAAACGCTTCCTATGGAGAATCTCAAAACTGACGCTTCCAGCAGAATCTTGGCTCAGACAAAATGGCTGTAAGAATGCAGGTACAACACACAAGAAACGTATCTTTGAAACTGCTCTTCTGTGTGTTCGTTAAAAGAAGAGAGCTGAATCTATCCTTTGATTCAGCAGGTTAGAAACACATTTCTTACAGGAGCTAGATTTAGAGATTCCAGTATGAACATCAGAATATGCTGTAGTCAGAAATATCTCACCTGAAAAATGATAAGGAAGGTCACTGGGAAAAGCCCATCAATGTGTTTGTGCAACTTACACAGTAAAACAGACGTGTGTATGCTGCAGTTTGAATACTCTTTCTGTGCGAACTCTCTAAACAGATATTTCCATCCAAATCCCGGCTTGTGGAAATGGGCAGTTCGACTATCAGTAAAACACAAGGAGAAGATATCCTTGAAATTACACTGCTGTGTGTTTCTTCGACTAAGATAGGTGAATCTATGTTTTATTATGCAGTGTAGAAACAACTTCATCTTTTACAGGAGCTAAATTTCACCATCCAGATTGAGATGAACTGTGTGCTGTACAGTATCTCCCCTCAAAACTAAACGGAACAATCTGAGAGAATGTTTGTCAATGTGTGCATTGAACTTGCAGATTGGAACTCAGGTGTGTGCAGCAGGTTGAAAAGGTTTTCTGTGGAGAAGGTAAAAACTGAGGTTTCCAACAAAACATTGGCTTGGTCGAAATAGTGTGAAGATGACAGGGAAAACACAAAGGGAACATATCTTTGAAACTGCTTGTCGGTGCGTTCGTTTAACTGCAATAGTCAAATCTAGGTTTTGATTTAGCTGTTAGAAAAACATTACTAAGAGTAGTTAGATTCAGGCATGGCAGTGTTAAAATTTGAATAAGCTGGAATGAGAAATAATTCTAACAAAAACCGAAAGCGAAGCTCTCTGGGAGAATGCCTGTCAATGCGTGACATCAGCAAACAGTTAGACAGAGGAGAGCAAGCGGCAGTTTCCAAACACTTTCTGTGGAGAACCTGAATACAGATGTTTCCAGCAAAATCCCGGTCACTATGAAATAGCACAACTGCAAGTGAAGCACAGAGGAAAGATATCTTAGAAATTACCATGCTGTTTGTTTATTGGACTAAGAGAGATCAATCTATGTTTCATTCTGACAGGTAGAAACACTTTTCTTAGAGGAGCTAGATGGAGACATTCCAGAATGAAAGGGAGTGTCTGCTGTAATAAACAGTATCTCACTTTAAAAAGTAAACAGAGCTATCAGAGATATTGGTTGTCAATGTGTTGTGCATTCAACTCCCTGAGGTAAACTCATATGTGTATGCAGCACTCTCCAAAAGATTTCCATGGGGAATCTCAAAACTCAGGTTTGCAGCAGTCTCGCCTTGTCAGAAATAGCTGTAGGACTGCCAGAAAAACCAAGAAGAAATGTATCTTTGAAACTGCTCTGCTGTGTGTTCATTCAATTGAGAGACTGGAATCTATGTTTTCATTCAGCAGGCTGGAAACCCATTTCTTAATCAGTTAGATTTGGACATTCCAGAGTGAACGTGAGTAAACGCTCTAATGAGAACTGTATCACCTTCAAAACGAACATGAAGCTTTCTGGAAGAATGCCTGTCAATGTGTGCTTTCAACTTACTGAGATAAACTGATGTGTCTATGCCACAGTTTGCCTTCCCCTTCTGTAAAGAATGTAGAAACTGATGTTTCCAGCACCATCTCGGCTTGTACAAAAATGCAGTATGAGTGCACAATTAAAACAGAGAAGAATCAAACATAGGAGGAGCTGTGCTCCGTCTTCGTTCAACTAAAGATTCAAATCTATGTTTGGATTCACAATGGTGGAAGCACATTTTTATATCAGCTGTATTTGGATATTTCACAGTGAAAGGGAATACACTCCACAATGAGAGATATCTCATACTCAAATAGTAAACGAAGCTGTCTGGAAGAATTCCTGTCAAAGCGCACATTCAAAGTACAGATATAAACAGATTTGTTTAAGCCACAGATGGAATACACCTTCCTTGGGGAAAGCCGAAAGAGACGTTTTCAGTGAAATCATGGTTTGTATGGAATAACAGTAGGATGGCCAGTAAAACACAGAAGAAAACTCTCTTCAGGGGTACACTACAATGTGTTTGTTTGATTAAGAGATGAATCCACGTTTTCCTCCATCGGTTTGAATCACATTCTTGACATTAGGTAGATCTGGAAATATCAGAGTGAAAGGCAGAATATGTTGCAATGTATGGTAAAATTTTCAATTTAACAAGTAAATAGAGCTCTATGAGAGAATGCTTTTCAATGTGTGCATTCTAGAGGCACAGTTAAACTCACATGAGTACATCGCAGTTTGAATACACTTTCTATGGAGATTCTCAAAACTGACGTTTCCAGCAGAATCTTGGCTCATATGAAATGGCAGTATGACTGCAGGGACAACACACAAGAAATGTATCTTCCAACCTGCTCTTCTCTGTGGTCATTAAAAGAAGAGATCTGAATCTGTCCTTTGATTCAGCTGGTTAGAAACACATTTCATACTGGAGCTAGATTTAGACATTCCAGTGTGAATATTTGAATATGCTGCAATCAGAAATATCTCACCTGAAAAACGATAAGGAAGGTCAGTGGGAGAATGCCAGTCAATGTGTTTGTGCAACTTACCTAGTAAAACAGGTGTGTGTATGCTGCAGTTTGAATACTCTATCTGTGCAGGATGTCCAAACAGACATTTCCATCCAAATCCCAGCTTGTTGGAATGAGCAGTTCGACTGCCAGTAAAACACAGGGAAAAGATATCTCAGAAATTACACTGCTGTGTGTTTCTTCAACTGAGAGAATTCAATCTATGTTTTATTACGCAGTGTAGAAACACTTTTTTTTTTTACAGGAGCATAATTTCACCATTCCAGATTGAGATGAACTGTGTGCTGTATCAGCACAATGAATAATCTATATCAACTAATGGGCAAAACAACCAGCTAGCACCAAAATGGCAGTATCAAATTCACAGATAACAATATTAACCCTAAATGTAAATGGACTAAAGGCCCCAATCAAAAGACACAGACTTGCAAATTGGATAAAAAGCCAAAACACTTCAGTGTGCAGTATCCAGGAAACCCATCTCACATGCAAGGATACACAAATGCTCAAAATAAAGGGATGGAGGAAGATTTACCAAGCAAATGGAGAGGAAAAAAAGCAGGAGTTGCAATTCTCGTCTCTGATAAAATAGACTTTAAAGCAACAAAGATCAAAAGAGACAAAGAAGGACACTATATAATCGTAAAATTATCAATGCAACAAGAAGAGCTAATGATCCTAAATAATTACACAACCAATACAGGAGCACCTAGATATATAAGGCAAGTTCTTAATGACTTACAAAGAGAATTAGACCCCCACACAATAATAGTGGGAGGCTTTAACACCCCATTGTCAATATTAGACAGATCAACCAGACAGAAAATTAACAAGGATATTCAGGACTTGAGCTCATACCTGGAACAAGCAAACCTAATAGACATTTACAGAACTCTCCACCCCAAATACAAATAATATGCATTCTTCTCAGCACCACATCACACCTACTCTAAAACTGACCACATAATTGGAAACAAATCACTTCTCAGCAAATGCAAAAGAATGGATATCATAACAAACAGTCTCTCAGACCACAGTGCAATCAATTTAGAACTCAGAATGCAGAAACTAACTCAGAACCACAGAGCCTCATGGAAACTGAACAACTTGCTCTTGAGTGTTGACTGGATAAACAACGAAATGAAGGTAGAAATAAAGATATGCTTCGAAATCAATGAGAATGAAGACACAACATACCAGACTCTCTGGGACACTTTTAAAGCAGTCTATAAAGAAAAATATATAGCAATGAGTGCCCACATGAGAAGAACAGAATGATCTAAAATTGCCCCATCATCAAAATTGAAAGAGCTAGAGGAGCAAGATCAAAAAAACTCAAAACCCAGCAGAAGACAGGAAATAAAGATCAGAGCAGAACTGAGGAGATGGTGACACAGAAATCTCTTCAAAAAATCAATAAATCCAGGAGCTGGTTTTTTAAAAAGACCACTAGGCATATTAATAAAAAAGAAAAGAGAGAATAACCAAATTGATGCAATAAAAAACAATAAAGGGGATATCACCACAGATTCCACAGAAATTCAAACCATCATCAGAGATTATTACAAACAACTCTATGCACATAAACTAGTAAACCTGGAAGAAATGGATAAATCCCTGGACACTTACCTTCTCCCAAGCCTAAACCAGGAAGAGGTCAAAACCCTTAATAGACCAATAACAAGGTCTGAAGTTGAGGCAGCAACTAAGAGACTACCACCCAAAAAAGCCCAGGTCCAGACGGGTTCACAGCCAAATTCTCCCAGACATACAAAGAGGAGCTGGTACCATTTCTTCTGAAACTATTCCAAAAATCCAAAAAGGGGGAATCCTCCCCAAATCATTTTATGAGACCAACATCATCCTGATACCAAAACCTGGCAGAGACTTAACAAGAAAAGAAAACTTCAGGCCAATGTCCATGATGAACATAGATGCAAAACTCTTCAATAAAATACTGGCAAGCCAATTGCAACAGCACATCAAGAAGCTTATCCACCATGATCAAGTAGGCTTCATCCCGGTCATCCAAGGCTGGTTCAACATATGCAAGTCCATAAACGTAATACACCACATAAACAAAACCAAAGACAAAAAGCACATGATTAACTCAATTGATGCAGAGAAGCCTTTTGACAAAAGTCAACAGCCTTTTATGCTAAAACCCTCTATAAACTAGGTATTGATGGAATGTATCTCAAAATATTAAAAGTTATTTATGACAGACCAACAGCCAATATTATGCTGAATGGGTAAAAACTGGAAGCATTCCCTTTGAAATCTGGCACTAGACAAGGATGCCCTCTCTCACCACTTCTATTCAATATAGTATTGGAAGTTCTAGCCAGAACAATCAGGCAAGAAAAAGAAATAAAGGGTATTCAAATAGGAAAGAGGAAGTCAAATTGTCTCTATTTGCAGATAACATGATCATATATCTAGAAGACCCCATCGTCTCAGCCCAAAATCTTCTGAAACTGATAAGCAACTTCAGCAAAGTCTCAGTATACAAAATCAATGTGCAAAAATCACAAGCATTCCTATACACCAATAACAGACTTAAAGAGAGCCAAATCAAGAATGAACTGCCATTCACAATTGCTACAAAGAGAATAAAATACCTAGGAATACATCTAACCAGGAATGTAAAAGACCTCTTCACGGAGAAGCACAAACCACTGCTCAATGAAATGAGAGGACACAAACAGATGGAGAAACATTCCCTGTTCATGGCTAGGAAGAATCAACATCTTGACATTGGCCATACTGCCCAAAGTAATTTACAGATTCAAAGCTAACCTCATCAAGCTACCAATGACCTTCTTCACAGAACTGGAAAAAAACACTTTAAACTTCATATGGAACCAAAAGAGAGCCCACATACGCAACTCAATTCTAAGAAGAAGAACAAAGCAGGAGGCATCACACTACCGAACTTCAAACTATACTACAAGCCTAAAGTAATAAAAACAGGATGGTACTGGTACCAAAACAGACATATAAACCAACGAAACAGAAAAGAGGCCACGGAGGCAACACCTCATATCTACAACCATCCAATCTTTGACAAACGTGACAAAAACAAGCAATGGTGAAAGACTCCCTGTTTCATAAATGGTGTTGGGAAAACTGGCTAGCCATGTGCAAAAAGCAGAAACTGGACCCCTTCCTGACACCTTACACTAAAACTAACTCCATGTGGATTAAAGACTTAAACATAAGACCTAACACCATAAAAACCCTAGAAGAAAATCTAGGCAAAACCATTCACGACATAGGCGTAGGCAAGGACTTCATGACCAAAACAGCAAAAGCATTGACAACAAAAGCCAAAATAGACAAATTGGACCTAATCAAACTCCACAGTTCTGCATGGCAAAGGAAAGAGTCATTAGAGTGAATCAACAACCAACAGAATGGGAAAAAATTTTTGCAGTTTACCCATCTGATAAAGGGCTGAGATTCAGAATTTACAAAGAACTAAAACAGATTTACAAGAAACAAACAAACAAACAAACCTATTCAAAAGTAGTCAAAGGGTATGAACAGACACTTTACAAAAGAGACATACATGAGGCCAACAAACATATGAAAAAATGCTCATCATCACTGGTCATTAGAGAAATGCAAATCAAAACTACATTGAGATACCATCACACGCTATTTAGAATGGCGATCATTAAAAAACGTGGAGACTGTAACAGATGCTGGAGAGGATGTGGAGAAATAGGAACACTTTTACACTGTTGGTGGGAGTGTAAATTAGTTCAACCATTGTGGAAGACAGTGTGGCGATTCCTCAAGGACCTAGAAATAGAAATTCCATTTGACCCAGTCATCTCATTACTGGGTATATATCCAAAGGATTATAAATCCTTCCACTGTAAGGACACGTGCACACGAATGTTCATTGCATCACTGTTTACAGTAGCAAAGACCTGGAACCAACCCAATTGCCCATCGATGATATACTGGACAGGGAAAATGTGGCACATATACACCATAGAATATTATACAGCCATGCAAAACGATTAGTCTGCGTCCTTTGTAGGGACATGGATGAACTAGAAGCCATCATTCTCAACAAACAGACACAGGAGCAGAAAATCAAACACTGCATGTTGTCACTCACAGGCGGGTGTTCAACAATGAGAACACATGGACACAGGGATAGGAGCACTACACACTGGGGTCTGTTGGGGGGAAACAGGGGAGGGACAGTGAGGGGTGGGGAGGTTTGGGGGGATGTCATGGGAAGAAATGCCAGATACTGGTGAAGGGGAGGAAAGGAACATACCACACTGCCACGTGTGTACCCATGCAATAATATTGCATGTTCTTCACATGTACCCCAAAACCTAAAATGCAATAAAAAAAAGAAAAAAAGAAAAAATGAAATTGTCTTCTGGTAAATCCCTGTTAAATTAACTGAGGACACACAAATTAAACATTTCTGAAATCATAAACATATCAATAAAACAATGATATTAATATTGTCTGGTTTTTATATATTTACTTCAAAAATTAAAGTTTACCTCCAAAATTATATATTGATTTCAAAAAGAATAAACATATTTTGATAAGACAAATATATTTATTGTTGTTAAATTTTTACATATTTATTTCCAAATCATGTCATCTATTTTAATTATTGAGATTGTCACTTGTCTTAATTTCTCAAAGAATGGCCTGAAGTCTCAAATGTTAAGAGTTTTTTTCATTCCCCTGGTGAGAAGGATTGAGTAAAAATTACAGTGTAGAAAGAGAAGTACTTCAACAAATCTAAAAATGTTGAAAGGAATTGACTAATATTTTTGAGGTAGTTTATGTAGAATGTCTTGGGAGCTATACTGAAGGTTAAATTTCAAAAAATATAGGGTAAAGTACTAAGTAGTTCCATGTTCAGGATATACACACGAATAATTCGGACTTATTTTATTTACTCTATTAATTAGAAATAGCTAAGTTTTCAAGGACTTAAGCAAGAATGTGGAACTGAGAAAATTTATTTTTTAATTAATTATATAAAAGATATATATACTTATATATTTTTTTCTTTAGAGAAGCAGCAGAGGAAATCATGGCTCCTCTCCTGAGGAAGAAAAATGTTAGGTTGGATACATGTGATGCCTCTTTTAAATCAGCTTTTTGTTCACACGTTCACTGGCCCACCCCACCCAGACCTTTGATCAATTTCTTCTGGACTGTTGGGAAAGGCCTATGTCTGCATCAGTTAAGATTCCTGATTACCATTAGGACTGATTAAAAGATAAACATACCAGAGGAAACAAAGAAAGGAAAACAGAACAAAAAATAAAATCTTCCTGGGCCATCTTTCACCTTTCTTTGTTTCACTGGAGAGAAGCATTTAATCCTAATTTCATCCATTTAGAATAGGCTAAGGGAGCTTAGAAACTTTATTGTTTTGACATAAAACATCATTACCATAGTACAAAGTGCTTAGATCAAATTGCTTTTTTGTCCTCTAAAGAGAGACTGTTTGTTGTCCACATCTCTTCTACAGAATAAAGCAATTCCCTGTGTCAGATTATAACTCTTATTTACATTTACATCCAGGGTAAAACCATGTATGGGAGCTTAATAAGTGGATGAAATCTGTTTCTGAAGTACTGTTTCCACTACAGAATATTATAAGAAAGGTCTTATCCTGCAATTATTTTCATATATTTTTCTGTGATGAGAAAATAATAAACATGGAGAGTTAATTCCTGAACACAAGGTTTTAGCATCCAACTTACTTGACAAGATTTTCCCTGTCTCCAAGTCCCTTGCAAAGTTGCATATTCAGTTCTTCAATCTTCAGCCTTTGGCTTCTTTTGTAACACAGACTGCCTTTGTCTTTTCTCTCTAGGAACACTTCCCAGACACACAAGAGATAATAAAATGAATCAGCCAATCAAAATCAGGATATGATGGAAACAATTTTAAGCAAAACCTTTCTCAAACTTAACACTGTGTAAGGTGCTTAACCTCTTCTAACCTCATGTTTTTCTACATCAGGAGCTAAACCATGTTTTCTTCTGCTGGTTCTCTGAAGAAAATATACCCATATATCTAATAATTAATTAAAGATTAAAATAAATTTCCCATTTTCAACATTCTTGCTTAAGTTAGGTTCTTGAAAACTTACCTATTTCTAATTAATACAGTATAGGACCACTGTATTTTGATAACATTACTGTAACAGGAATTAAAAAGTAACAAATCCAATATGTCTTATAGTACTTTACTTGTAAATCACCACATAACTGATGGAGAAAGGAATTCTGGAAAATTATTTTAAAGGATTATGTCAACATTTCATAATTGTCCCTCATTATGATTTGATCAGAGTGTTTAAGGTTTCATAATTTATCACAAATGACTTCTACAGCTGAAATGCTCAATGTGGGATCAACTATACACATCATTTGATCACATGCATGTCTGTGCATTCATGTTTATTTGAAGAAATAATTTCTAAGCAAGTGAAAAGAGCAGAAGGAAAAGGTCTCACATATCCAAAAATCTAGAGAATGTAAAGCCAACTAAAATGCCTTATACAAGTTGATTTAAAACTAATTCATTTAAAATTCACATCCTATATTTCAGAATGCATATACCATTCCAAAGATTATATAGAAATGTGTCAAAGAACTCTAAGTACATGAGTATTTGCAGCCAATATGTTAGAAACCTCCACCAATCACAGCACATTCTCTGTGTAGATTTTGTAATTACCTTATGCAGACCACCGTTCCTTAGAGAGTGGAAAAAAAAGGAAGCCCTGCTCCCAAAAATTCCTCAGAGAGCTGAGATCAAGAAACATTCCCAAGCTAGATTAGATACCAAATAATTCTAAACAGAATCACATTATACTATAAATATATTAATTTTTTCTTACATGACTAATATTTCTTTTATTAATGATATCAAGCCTACTGTTATTTCATACCATGGCTAACTCATACCTTGTAATCTGTCCTTAGGTAACCATGAGTCAACTAAATTAGTCATTCAAAAAGAGTAACTTTATGAACCATCAATCTGTTTCCCTTCATGTTGGCAATCAGTGTGTTTTAATTGTATTAGGAAAGTAATTATGAAGAAAAATGAAGATGATATCTAGAAAAGACTTTTAATTGCAGACCCAACACCTACAATACTTACTTCAAAAGAACAATACTGAGACTTTCTCCTCCACATGTCAATCAGGACCCCTAATCAGTGGCATCCACTGAGTGCCTACAAGAAATACAGAATTGTACTCTTGCTCCAAAACACAAATTACAATCTGTCTTTTAACAAGAATCCTAAGTAGAGGAAATACACATAAGTTTAAGGACAGAGCTGGAGGCCCTCAAGGGGTCCTGAGGATGGGATGGCTAGGGTCCCTCCATCCCTAGATGTGCTACAGGACCAAGGGCTCTTGGAGAAAATTGATTGTAGGTGTGCTGCACCTGTCTTGTTCTCAAGGAATGACCCACATCAGGGTGAGCAGGTGATTATGACAGCTGCAGGTGGGAGCCAGATCCCACTACACTGAAGCTTTGGAAAGCACCAAGTAAACAAAGAATGGGGGCACCAAAGCTCCCAAACTGAGCCAAATGCAGACCAGCAGCAGAAGGCAGGCAGCGCTGGAGTGCACTGGCCACATTGCTTCAGCATATCCCATGCACACACAGGCACACACTCATCAACACACTCAGAAAAATGCATGCATACACAATCACCGACACAGAAAGACACATGGAGACATCCAATACTAGCACAGAAACACACACTGCCAGACAGCTCCTGAGGCTGCCGGGTTCTGCTCTCTGCTGGGATGCCCCTCAGGGACAGAGCAGTCCCGCTGTAGGCTGGCATATTGTACCTGGAAATTCCAGCTAGGAGGGCTTTCAATGAGAGGCACCTTCACACTGTCTCAGCAGGCTTGAAGCATCATGGGGATATGTAGGGATACTTGGGGATCTCCATGGACATCCTTGAAGCCCCATGAGATCTTTTTTCTGCCTGGTTCGGCCTTCCGGAATCCTAAAATCGCAGGACTCAGTGATGACCACATGGAGAGTGGGTCCGCTTCCCAATGCTGAGGCACTGCAACAGAGGGCCCTTGCTTTGCTAAGCTGCTGAGTTCCTTCCCAGGCAACAGCGGCTGTCACTGTGACAGGACCTCAGGCTCATCGCTGGTGCCTGTGACAGGCTTCTTGTGCATCCACTTTTGTGTGCCCAGCTAGGGAGCTGCAATGTAGGCGCTTTCCAGCTGCTGTCGCACAGGTGCAAGATAGAGTCCTTGGCAGGGGCGGAGCCTGGAAGCAGGCAGCATGCCACAAGCAGCATAGGACCCTGACAGTCCTGACCTCAGAAACTCCTTGAGCCCATTCTTCGGTTTCAGTCAGGTGGAGGAGGAGGGTGCTTCACACCTGGAAGAGGACACTCTGGGTGTCAACAGAACATTCCCAGCCCCATGAGCTTACTGTCACTTTTCGACCTGGGCCACTCACCATGGGGCCCTGCCATGATCTTGAAACCCAGCTACTCCTACTTCTCAGCACTACCGTCTGGACATGGAGGGAACAACCACAAAGAAGGAAGCCCAGTGTGTAGCAGAGGTGGAGACACCTGGAACTGGCATCCCAAGGGGGTTGATCAGCTGCCGAGGGTGTCTCCAAAGTTTTCTGTGTTGAATCCAAACCCGAGACAGATGTCCAGGCATGCTGCTGAGAACCCCCAGGAAAGCCAAGCACAAGAATATCAAATCTGCTATCTGAGAAGGGCATGTGCCAGAGTCCATGCCTCCTTCAGGAATTCCTTCCGGAGGAGCCAGGAGGAGCCCACAAAACAGCAAATTGCCCACACTGGGATTACTACCCGCCACTGGGCATGCAACTGCCAACCCCAGTCTCTTAAGATCCGTGAAATCCCTGGCATTCAACAGCTTCAGTGTTGATAAGAGCTGTAGGTCCTATAGCAAAAAGACCTCAACCAAACTCACACACACACACACACACACACACACACACACACACACACACACACACAAATTAGTTCTGATAAATACTAATAGGTTTGGTCTTACAGCAAAAAGACGTCAATCAATCTGGTATTTCAATGACAATATTAATACACAGCAGATACTCATACTGGTTTAAATAATAAGAGGATCACAATCTCTCTTTGTTTTTAACTACTGTTTCAAATTAGCCATCCTCAACTCCATCCTCAACCTCACCAAAATTTTCTTGAATTAAATTCTTCTTCATTATAGAAGATTGTTATTCTTTATTTATTTTTGTTGTGTCATTTACATTATTGTATTAGACTCATGCTTGGTGTGTAATTTTTGCCCTACGGCAAAAATTATACTGCAGTCCAAATTATTCATGTGTATCTCCTGAACATAGAACTACTTAGTACTTTACCCTATAGTTTCGGAATGTTAACCTTCGGGACAGCTCCGAAGACATTCTACATAAACTACCTCAAAAATATTAGCCAATTATTTTCAACTTTCTTAGATTTGTTGAAGGACTCTCTCTTTCTCTAGTACAATTTTTACTTAATCTTTCTCACTGGTGGTATAAAAAAACTCATAACATTTAAGACTTCATACCATTCTTTGAGAAATTAAGACAAGTGACACTCTCAATAATGCAAAAGATGACATGATGTGGAAGTAAATATTTAAAAATCTATCAACCACTAATATATTTGTTTTATCAAACTATGTTTATTTTTTTTAAATCAACATATTATTTTGGAGGTAAAATAAATATTTAAAAACCTGACAACAATAATATCTTTGTTTTATCAATGTTTGTTATTTCAGAAATGTTTAATTTGCATGTCCTCAGTTAATCTAACAGGGCTTTACCAGAAGACAATTTTTTAAAGAAATCAGAACGGGTTCCCTTACAAAGTCCCTGTAACAACTGTAAGAACCTTTGTGCCACTGTCTTTTGAACATCTGATGCCTCTTTTAAATTAGCCTTTTGTTTACCTATTCACTTACCCACTCCACCAAGAGCTTTGATCAATTTTTTCTGGACTGTTAGGAAGAGCTTATGTGCTGCATCAGCTAAGGTTCCTCATCAGCATTAGTACTGATTAAAATAAAAAATTACCAGAGGAAACATGGAAAGGAAAAGAGAACAAAAAATAAAACCCTCCTGTGCCTTCTTTTCACCTTTCTTAATTACACCACAGAGAAGCATTTAACCCAAATTTCAACATTTAGAACAGGTTAATAGAGCTTAAAAACGTTATTGTTTTGAAATAAAATATCATAACCTTAGTACAAAGGTCTTAGATGAAATTGTTTCTTTGACCCCTAAAGAGAGACTGTTGTCAACATCTCTTCTCCAGAAAAATGCTATTCCCTGTGTCAGATTATCACTCTCATTTACATCTACATCCAGGGTATAACCATGTGTGGGAGCTAATAAGTGGATGAAATCTGTTTCTGAAGTACTGTTTTCACTAAAGAATATTATAAGAAAGGTCTTATCCTGCAATTGTTTTTGCATTTTTTCTGTGACGGAAAAATAATAATATGGACAGTTAATCCCTAAAGACAAGGTTTTAGTATCCAAATTACCTGACAAGATTTTCCTTGTATCCAAGTCCCTTGCAAAGTTGCATTTTCAGTTCTTCCACTTCAGCCTTGGGCTTCTTTTGCAACACAGGCTGCCTTTTTCTTGTCTCTAGAAACTCTTTCTGGACACACAAAGGCTAATAAAATGAAACAAAAACAATCAAAATACAGGATATAATGGAAATAATTTTAAGCAATAACATTTCTCATACTTAACACTGTGTAAAGTGCTTAACTTAGCACTAGATGTGCCATTGTGCCACAGGACGCAGGGCTCTTGGAGGAAATTGACTGTAGGTGTGTTGCCCCCTTCTTGTTTCTCGAGGAGTTACACACCTCGGAATGAGCAGGCGATTATGACATCTGCAGGTGGGAGCCAGACCCCACTACACTACGGCTTTGGAAATACCAGAAAAACAAAGAATGTGGGGGACTCCAGCCCCCAAACCGAGCCAAATGCAAACCAGCAGCAGAAGGTAGGCGGACTGCAGAGAAACCACGTGGGAGTGCACAGGCCACATTGGTGTCAGCATGTCTTGCCCCACACAGGCACACACTCATCAACACACTAAGAAAGATACATGTGTACACACACTCTCACACACACAGAAAGACACATGGAGACATCCAACACTCGCATGGAAACATACACTGCCACACTGGGCCTGAGACTGCGAGATTCTCCTGTCTGTTCTGGGAAGACCCTCAGGGAGAGAGCAGCCCTGCTGCAGGCAGGCAGGATGTACCTGGAAATCCCAGCCTGGAGGGCTTTCAAGACGAGGCACCTTTCCATTGTCTGGGCAGGCCTCAAGCAACGTGGGGATACTTGGGGATTGCCGTGGACATCCCTGAAGTCCCATCAGATCATTTTTTTCTGCCTGGTTCCGTCTGCCAGATTTCTAAAATCCCAGGACTTGGCGATGACCGAGTGGAGAAAGGGTCCATTGCCCAATGCTGAGGCACTGCCACAGAGGGCCCCTGCTTTGCTAAGACCCTGAGATCGTTCCCCAGGCAAAGGTGGCTGTCACTGTGAGGGGAGTCGTGGCTCAGTGCTGGCGCTTGAGACAAGTTGCTTGCCCATGTACTTTCCGGTGCCCAGCAGGGGAGCCGCAATATTGGCGCTGTCCAGCTGCTGCCCCACAGGTGCAAGGTGGATTCCGTGGCAGGGGTGGCTCCTGGAAGGAGGCTGCATGCCACAATCAGCACAGGACCCTGGCAGTCCTGACCTCAGTACCTCCTTGGGCCCACTCTTCTCTTCCTGTCGGGTGGAGGAGTAGGGCTCTTCAGGCCTGGAAGTGGGCATTCCGGGTGTCACCAGAACATTCCCCGGACCCATGAGCTGACTGCCATTTTTGGGGCCGGGCCACTCACCAAGGGGCTTTGCCTTGATCTCCAAGCCCAGGGACTCCTGCTTCTCAGCACTACTTTCTGTACATGGAGGGAACAACCACAGAGAAGGAAGCCCAGTGTGCAGCATTGGTTGTGACACCTGGAACGGGCTTCTCATGGGGGCCCATCAGGTGTAGAAGGTGTCTCCCAAATTTTCTGTGGTGAATCCAAGCCTGAGACATATGTCCAGGAAGGCCACTAAGAACCCCCAAGAAAGCGAAGCACAAGAAGATCACATCTGCGATTTGAAGAGGGCCTCTGCTGGAGTCCAATCCTACTTCAGGGATTCTTGTCAGAGGAGCTGGGAGGAGCTGCCAAAAGAGCAAACCGCCCCAATGCCAGGATCACTACCCACAACCTGGCACGCACCCAGCCAACCCCAGTCTGTTTAACTTCCTTTAATCCGTGAGGTTCAACAGGTTCAGTGTTGATAAGACCTGCAGGTTCTAGAGCAAAAAGACCTCAATTAAACTCTTATCAAACACACACACACAAACACACACATACACACACACTCAAATTAGTCCTGATAAATCCTAATAGGTTTAACCCTAGAGCAAAAAGAACTCAATCAATCTGGCATTTCAAAGACAATTAGTAAAACACAGCAGATACTCATATAGGTTTAAATAATTAATATGAGGTTCACAAGCTCTGCATGTTTTTAACTACTGTTTCAAATTAATCATCCTTAACTCCATCCTCAACCTCCCCAAAATTTTCTTGAGTTAAATTCCTCTTTATTATAGAAAATTGTCATTGTTTTCTCTATTATTAATGTGTCATTTACACTATTGTATTAGACTCAAGCTAGGGGTGTCATTTTTGATATATGGCAAAAGCTATACTGTAGTCCAAATTATTCGTGTGTATCTCCTGAACATAGAACTAGTTTGTACTTTACCCTATATTTTTGGAAACTTAAACTTCAGAATAGCTCCAAAGACATTCTATATAAACTGCCTCAAAAATATTAGAAAATTTCTTTCAACTTCCTATGATTTGTTGAAGGACTTTCTCTTGCTCTACTACAATTTTTATTCGATCTTTCTCATTAGTGGCATGAAAAAACTCATAACAGTTAAGACTTCATGCCATTCTTTGAGAAATTAAGACAAGTGACATTCTCAATAATGAAAATAGAAGACATGATTTGGAAGTAAATATTTCAAAACCTAACAACAACTAACATATTTGTTTTATCAAAATATGTTTATTCTTTTTGTAATCAATATATAATCTAGGAGGTAAATATTTAATTTTTGAAGTAAATATTTAAAAACGTGGCTACACTAATATCTTTGTTTTATCAATGTATTTATTATTTCAAAAATGGTTGATTTGTGTGTCCTCAGCTAATTTATCAGCGCTTTAACAGAAGACAATATTTTAAATAAATCAGAAACTGTTTCCTTATAAAGTCCCTGAAATAACTGCAAGAACCTTTCTGCCAAGGTAATTTGAAAGTCTGATGCCTCTATTAAATAAGTTTTTTGTTCACCCATTAACTTGACCACCCTACCCAGAGCTTTGATAAATTTCTTCTTGACTGTTGGGAAGAGCCTACGTGCTGCATCAGCTAAGACACGTGATTGGCATTAGGACTGACTAAAAGAAAAAAATACAAAGGAAATAAAGAAAGGAAAACAGAAAAAAAATAAAATCTTCTGGGGTAATCTTTTCATCTTTTTTATTTCCCCAGAGAGAAGGATTTAACCCAAATTTCAACATTTAGAATAGGCTAAGGGAGCTTAGAAACTTTATTGTTTTGATGTAAAACATTATAACCTTCATACAAAGTGATTAGATCAAATTGCTTTTTTGGTCTCTAAAGAGAGACAGTTGTCAACATCTCTTATCCAGTAAAAAGCAATTCCCTGTGTCAGATTATCACTCTTATTTACATCTATATCCAGAGTATAACCATGTGTGGGAGCTTAATAAGTGGATGAAATTTGTTTCTGATATACTGTTTCCACTAAAGAATATTTTAAGAAAGGTCTTATCCTGCAATAATTTTTATATTTTTTCCTGTGATGGGAACATAATATAAACATGGACTGTTAATATCTAAAGGCAAAATTTTAGCATCCAACTTATCTGACAAGATGTTTCTTGCCTCCAAGTACCTTGCAAAGTTCCATATTTAGTTCTTCAATCTTCAGACTTGGGCTTCGTTTGCTACACAGACTGCCTTTGTCTTCCCTCCCTAGGAACACTTTCTGGACACACAAAATATAATAAAATGAAATGTACGCAATCAAAATCAGGATATGGTGGAAACAATTTTAAGCAAAAGCATTTCTCAAACTTAACACTGTGTAAAGTGCTTAACTTATTCCAACATCAGGTTTTTCTTTTCAGGAGAGAAGCCATGTTTACCTCTGCTGGTTCTCTGAAGAAAAAAATATACATATATATATAATGTTTAATTAAATATAAAAATAAATTTCCTCTGTTCAACATTCTTGCTTAAGTCCTTGAAAACTTAGCTATTTCTAATTAATACAGTATAGGTCCACTGTGTTTTGTTATATTTATGCAACAGGAATTAAAAAGTAACAAATTCAATATTCTTTATTGTACTTTACCTGTAAATTACCATATAACTGATGGAAGAAATGAATGCTGGAAAATTATTTTAAAGGATTATCTCAACATTTCTTAATTGTCCCTCATTATGATTTACTCAGAGTGTTTAAGCTTTCATAACTTATCACAAATGACTTCTACAGCTGAAATGGTCACCCTGGGACCAACTACACACTTAGTTTTCTCACATGTATGCCTATGCATTCATGTTTATATAAACAAATTATTTCTAAGCATTGGAAAAGAGCAGAAGGAAAATGTCTCACATAATGAAAACCTAGAGAATGTAAAGCCAACTAAAATGTCTTATAAAAGATCACTTAAAACAAATTCATTTAAAATTCACATTCTATATTTTGGAATACATTTACCATTCCAAAGAACATATAGAAATGTGTCAAAGAACTCTAAGAACACTACTATTTGCAGCCAATATGTTACAAACCTCCACAAATCACAGCACATTCTCTGCACAAATTTTGTAATTCCCATATGCAGACCACTGTTCCTTAGATAGTGGAAGAAAAAAAAAGTCCTGCTCCCAAAAATTATTAAGACAGCCAAGATCAAGAAACATTCCCAAGCTAGTTATATACCAAATAATTCTAAAAAGGATTACATTGTACTATAAATACATTAATTTTTCCTTACATGACTGATATGTCACTTATTTATGATAGCAAGCCCACTGTTATTTCATCCCATGGCTAACTCATACCTTGCAATCTGTCCTTAGGTAACCAAGACTCAACTAAATTAGTCACTCAAAAAGAGTAAATTTATGAACTATCAATCTGTTGCTCTTTATGTTGGAAATCAGTGTGTTGTTAATTTTATTAGGAAAGTAATGAGGAAGAAAAACGAAGATGATATCCAGAAAAGACATTTAATTCCAGACTCAACACCGACAATTCTTTCTTCAAAAGAACAATACTGGGACTTGCTCCTCCCAATGTCAATCAGAACCCCTAATGAGTGACATCCTGAGTGCCTACAGGAAACACATAATTTCAGGCTCACTCGAACACAGGAGTTACAATCTGTCTTTAACAAAAATCCTAAGAAGAGGAAATACACATAAATTCAAGGACACCACTGGAGCACCTCGAGGGGTTCTGCGGATGAGACGTCTAGGGTCATTCCAGTCCTAGCTGTGCCACAGGACCAAGGTCTCCTGGAGGAAATTGATTGTAGGTGTGTTGTGCCCATCTTGTTTCTCAAGGAGTGACCAACCTTGCGATGAGCAGGTGATTATGACACCTGCAGGTAGAAGACAGACCCCACTACACTGAGGCTTTGGAAAGCACCAGGAAAACAAGAATGCAGGGAGCCACAGCCCCCAACCTGAGCCAAATGCAGACCAGCAGCAGAAGGTAGGTGGACTACAGAGAAACTGCGCTGGAGGGCACTGGCCACACTTGGGTCAGCATGTCCCACCCACCCACACACACTCAGAAAGATACATGCATACACACACTCACACACAAAGACACACGGAGACATCCAACACTCCCATGAAATCACACACTGCTAGGCAGCTCCTGAGGCTGTGGGGTTCTGCTCTCTTCAGGGAAGACCCCTGGGGACAGAGCAGTCCCGCTGCAGGCAGGCTGTACCTGCAAATCCCAGCCGGGACAGCTTTTTAACGAGGGGCACGTTCGCATTGTTTGGGCAGGCTGGAAGCATCGTGGCGATACTTGTGAATGGCTGTGGACATCCTTGAAGTCCCGCCATATCTTTTTTCTGCCTGGTTAGGCCTGCAGGATTCCTGAAATTGCAGGACTCCGCGATGATGGCGCGGAGAAGGTCCGTTGCCCAACACTGAGGCACTGACACAGAGGGCGCCTGCTTTGTTAAGCAGCTGAATCGTTCCCCAGGAAACTGTGGCTGTCTCTGTGACGCGTGCCCCCGGCTCAGCGCTGGCACATGGGACAGGCTGCTTGCTCATGGGACAGGCTGCTTGCGCATGCGCTTTCGCGTGTCCAGCTGGGGAGCCGCAATGTTGGCGCTGTCCAGCAGCTCCTGCAGAGGATGAAGGTGCAGCTGGTGGCAGGGGGCGGTGCCTGGAAAGAGGCTGTGATCCACAAGCAACTTAGGACCCTGACAGTCCTGACTTCAGTACCTACTTGAGCCCACATTTTGGTTCCAGTCAGGTGGAGGAGGAGGGCTCTTCAGTCCTGGAAGCGGGCACTCCGGGTGGGCTAATTCATTTCTTCCATCAGTTATATGGTGATTTAAGGGCACTCCAGGGTGGTTTCTCTGTAGTGCGCCTGTCTTCTGCTGCTAGTCTGCATTTGGCTCAGTTTGGGGACTGTGGCGCCCTGCATTCTTCGTTTTCCTGGTGCTTTCCAAAGCCTCAGTGTAGCTGGGTCTGGCTCCAACCTGCAGGTGTCAGAATCACCTGTTCATCCCGAGGTTGGTCACTCCTCGAGAAACAAGACGGGTGCAAAGTACCTGCAACCAATTTCCTCCAAGAGCCCTTGGTTCTGTGGCACATGTAGGGCTGCAGGGAACCTAGCCTTCCCATTCTCATTACATCTTGAGGGCCTCCACTGGTGTCCGTAAACTAATGTGTATTTCCTCTGCTTAGGATCCTTGTTAAATGACAGATTGTAATTCATGTGTTCCAGTGAGCCTGAAATTCTGTATTTCTTGTAGTCACTCAGTGGATGCCACTGATTAGGGGTCCTGATTGACATTTGGAGGAGCAAGTCTCAGTATTGTTCTTTTGAAGTAGTTATATTAGGTGTTGAGTTTGCAATTTTGATATCTATCTGGAAATGATCTTCATTTTTCTTTCTAATTACTTTCCTAATAAAATTAAAACAAACTTATTGCCAACATAAAGCAAAACAGATTGATAGTTCATAAAGTCACTCTTTTTTAATGACTAATTTAGTTAACTCTTGGTTACCTAAGGACAGATTACATGGTATGAGTTAGCCATGGTATAAAATAATAGTGGCCTTTCTACCATAAAGAAGTTAAATATCAGTAATATAAGAAAAAATTAATATATTTATTGTATAATATAATTCTCTTTAGAATTATTTGGTATCGAATCTACCTTGGGATTGTTCCTTGATCTCAGGTGTCCATTTAATTTTTGGGAGCAGGCCCTCCTATGTCTTCCACTCTCTAAGGAACTGCAGTCTGCATGTAAGAATTACAAAATCTCTGCAGAGATTATGCTGAGATTGGTGAAGGTTTCTAATACATTGGCTCAAAATACTCATGTACTTAGATTTCTTTGACAAATTTCTGTATGATCTTTGGAATGGTAAATGTGTTCTGAAATATAGGATATGAATTTTAAATGAATTTGTTTTATATGAACTTTTTTATATGAAAAGTTTAAATGAACTTTTATAAGACATTTTAGTTGGATTTACATTCTCTTGGTTTTTGGATATGTGAGAACTTTTTCTTCTGTTCCTTTCAGTTGCTTAGAAATTATTTGTTTATATAGACATGAATGCACATGCATACATTTGGGCAAATTATGTGTGTAGTGAATCCCAGGTTTAGCATTTCTGCTATAGAAGTCATTTATGATAAGTTATGAAACTTGAAATGCTGTGAGTAAATCATAATTAGGGACAACTGAGAAACGTTGAGATAATTCTTTAAAACAATTTTTCAGAATTCATTTCTTCCATCAGTTACATGGTAATTTACAGGCAAAGTGCTATAAAGTATATCAAGTTTGAAGCTTTTTAATTCCTGTTGCATAAATGTTAACAAAATATAGTGGTCCTATACTGTATTAATTAGAAATAGCTAAGTTTTCAAGGGCCTAAATATAAGCAAGAATGTTGAACAGAGGAAATTTCTTTTTATCATTAATTAGACATTAGATATATGTACATTTTTTCCTCAGAGAACCAGCCGAGGAAAACAAGGCATCTCTCCTAAGGAAGCAAACATAAGGTTGGAATGAGCTAAGCACTTTACACAGTGTTAAGTTTGAGAAATGCTTTTGCTTAAAATTGTTTCCATCATGTCCTGATTTTGATTGGTTGTGTTTCATTTTATTATCCCCTGTGTGTCCAGAAAGAGTTCTTAGATAGAGATGTCAAAAGCAGTCTGTATTGCAAAAGAAGCCCAAGGCTGAAGATTGAAGCACTGAATATGCAACTTTGCAAGGCACTTGGAGACAAGAAAAATCTTGTTAGGTAAGTTGGATGCTAAAACCTTGTCTTCAGTGATTAATTGTCTCTGTTATTTTCTCATCACAGAAAATAATGGTACAATAATTGCATTGAAACACCTTTCTTAAAATATTCTTTAGTGGAAACAGTACTTGAGAAACAGGTTTCATCCACTTATCAAGCTCCCACATATGGTTATACTCTGGATGTAGCTGTAAATAAGAGTGATAATCTGACACAGGGAGTGGCTTTTTTCTATAGAAGAGATGTTGACAACAATCTCTCTTTAGAGGCCAAAAAAGCAATTTGATCCAAGCACTTTGTACGAAGGTTATGATGTTTTATGTCAAAACAATAAAGTGTCTAAGCTCTCTTAGCCTTTTCTAAATGTTGAAATTTGAGTTAAATTCTTCTCTCTGGTGAAATAAAGGAAGGTGAAAAGATGGCCCAGGAAGATTTTATTTTTTGTTCTGCTTTCCTTTCTTAGTTTCCTCTGGTAGTTTTTTTCTTTTAATTAGTTCTAATGCTAATCAGGAATCTTAGCTGATGCAGCACATAGGCTCTTCCAAACAGTCCACAAGAAATTGATCAAAGCTCTGAGTGAGGTGGGCAAGTGAATGGGTGAACTAAAAGCTAATTTAAAAGAGGTATCAGACTTTCAAAGGACAGTGGCGCAAAAGTTCTTGCAGTTGTTACAGGGACTTTGTATGGGAACCTGTTCTGATTTCTTTAAAAAATTGTCTTCTGATAAAGCACTATTACATTAACTGAGGACACAGAAATTAAACATTTCTGAAATAATAAACGTTGATAAAACAAAGATTTTAGTGTTGTCAGGTTTTTAAATGTTTACTTAAAAAATTAAATTTTTACCTCCAAAATTATACATTGATTTCAGAAAGAATAAACATAGTTAGATAAAACAAATATATCAGTTGTTGTTAGGTTTTTAAATATTTACTTCCAAATCATGTCATCTATTTCCATTATTGAGAATGTCATTTGTCTTAATTTATCAAAGAATGGCATGAAATCTTAAATCTTATAAGATTTTTCATACCACCAGTGAGAAATATCAAGTCAAAATTATAGTGTAGAAAGAGAAAGTCCTTCAAGAAATCTAAGAAAGCTGAATGTAATTGGCTAATATTTATGAGGTAGTTTATGTAGAATATCTTGGGAGCTATCCTGAAGGTTAAGTTTTCAAATATATAGAGTAAAGTACTAAGTAGTTCCATGTTGAGGAGACACACACGAATAATTCTGACTGCAGTGCAACTTTTGTAGTATGGCAAAAATGACACCGCAAGCATGAGTCTAACACAATATTGTAAATGACACAACAAAAATAATGAAAACAATAACAATCTTCTATAATGAAGAAGAATTCAATTAAGAAAAATTTTTTTTAAGTTGTAATATTTTTGTTGGAAAACAAACATACAACTTGGAATGGATTTATGCAAATTGTGCCATAAGTAGATTTTCTTTAAGTGGCTAAAACAAAATTTAAATGGCAAGTAACAATAAAAATATGTTTCTGGTACAGGAAACATAGTACAAAAATACAGTGTACGTGTATCTGGATAATACATGCATTTTGTAATAGTGCAAGTTTTAAGTACATATTGTTGACAGTCCATAGTCCACACAGATTTACAACTCCACATTTAAACAACAACATGCTGACGGTTCCTAAAGAAAACTACTTTAAAAAAAGGCATAACCCAGAGGTTACCCCATTTGACCAACTCCATCTAACTTTAGATGTCCAGAAGGGCTTAGATATATCCAGAGTAAGCCACATGCAACATGTTACTTGATCAATTTTCTAAAATAAGGTTTCAGGACAGTGACAGTAAGATAAGGGAAGAAAACATGGAAGAATGAAGTCCTAAATACTGTACATTCATTTTTTTTTGACAGTAGGGAGAAACTTTTACAGATAAATTTCAAACAAAGAAAAGGCAAATAAACAATTTTGTACAAGAAATTTTAAAATATATTTAAAAAGAAATAAAGTATATTCAAATATATATCTATCATTGTTCTCTCTGGCTGCCATTAGCATTTTCATTCCTTCGAACAGGAAAAGAGGAAGTCAAATTGTCTCTATTTGCAGACGACATGATTGTATATCTAGAAGACCCCTTCATCTCAGCCCAAAATCTCCCGAAACTGATAAGCAACTTCAGCAAAGTCTCAGGATACAAGATCAATGTGCAAAAATTACAAGCATTCCTATACACCAATAACAGACTTAAAGAGAGCCAAATCAAGAATGAACTGCCATTCACAATTGTCACAAAGAGAATAAAATACCTAGGGATACAACTAACAAGGAACATAAAGGACCTCTTTAAGGAGAACTACAAGCCATTGCTCAATGAAATAAGAGAGGACACAAGCAGATGGAGAAACATTCTATGTTCATAGTTAGGAAGAATCAATATCGTGAAAATGGCCATACTGCCCAAAGTAATTTACAGATTCAGTGCTATCCCCATGAAGCTACGAATGACCTTCTTCACAGAACTGAAAAAACAAATTTAAACTTCAAAAAAAGAAACATGGAACCAAAAGAGAGCCCACATATCCAAGTCAAATCTAAGTAAAAATAACAAAGTGGGAGGCATCATACTACAGGACTTCAAACTATACTACAAAACTACAATAATCAAAACAGCATGGTACTGGTACCAACAGAGAGATATAGAGCAATGGAACAGAACAGAGGCCACGGAGGGAACACAACATATCTACAACCATCTGATCTTTGACAAACCTGACAAAAACAAGCAATGGGGAAAAGATTCCCTGTTTAATAAATGGTGTTGGGAAAACTGGCCAGCCATGTGCAGAAAGCAGAAACTGGACCCCTTCCTGACACCTTACACTAAAACTAACTCCAGATGGATTAAAGACTTAAACATAAGAACTAACACCATAAAAACTCTAGAAGAAAATCTAGGCAAAACCGTTCAGAACATAGACATAGGCATGGGCTTCATGACCAAAACACCAAGAACATTGGCAATAAAAGCCAAAATAGACAATTGGGACCTAATAAATTCCACAGCTTCTGCACAGCAAATGAAACAGTCATTTAAGTGAATCAGCAACAAAGAGAAAAAAATTTTTTTGCAGTCTACCCATCTGACAAAGGGCTGATATCCAGAATTTACAAAGAACTAAAACAGATTTACAAGAAAAAAACAAACAAGCCCATTCAAAAGTGGGCAAAGGATATTAACAGACATGTTACAGAAGAAGGCATACATGAGGCCAACAAACATGAAAAAATGCTCATCATCACTTGTCATTAGAGAAATGCAAATCAAAACTACATTGAGATACCATCTAACACCATTCAGAATGGCGATCATTAAAAAATCTGGAGACAACAGGTGCTGGAGAGGATATGGAGAAATAGGAACAGTTTTACACTGTTGGAGGGAGTGTAAGTTAGTTCAACCATTGTGGAAGACAGTGTGGCGATTCCTCGAGGACTTAGAAATAGAAATTCCATTTGACCCAGTCATCCCATTACTGGATATATATCCAAAGGATTATAAATCCTTTTATTATAAGGACACATACACATGAATGTTCATTGCAGCACTGTTTACAATAGCAAAAACCTGGAACCAAACCAAATGCTCATGGATGATAAATATGGCACATATACACCATGGAATATTATGCAGCCATCAAAAACTATGCTTTGGTGTCCTTTGTAGGGACATGGATGAACCTGGAAAGCATCATTCTCAGCAAACTGACACAACAACAGAAAATCAAATATCACATGGTCTCACTCACAGGTGGGTGTTGAACAATGAAAACACATGGACACAAGGAGGGGAGTATCACACACCAGGTTCTGTTGGGGGGAAATAGGAGAGGGACAGTGGAGGTGGGGAGTTGGGGAGCAATAGCGTTGGGAGAAATGTCAGGTGTGGGTGATGGGGAGGAGGGCAGCAAATCACACTGCCA
>NW_016108068.1:576131-584533 GCF_001604975.1 Cebus imitator | reverse complement strand
GGCAGCAAATCATGCTGTCATGTGTGTACCTATGCAACAAACTTGCATGTTCTTCACAGGTACCCTGAAACCTAAAATGCAATAAAAAATAAAATAAAATAAATAAAAAATAAAAAAATTAAATTTTTACCTCCAAAATTATATGTTGATTTCAAAATGAATAAACATATTTCTGTAAAACAAATATATTAGGTGTTGTTAGGTTTTTAAGTACTTACTTCCAAATTATGTCATCTATTTTCATTATTGAGAATGTTACTTGTCTTAAATTCTTGAAGAATGGCATGCAGTCTTAAATGTTATGGGTTTTTTCATACCACCAGTGAGAAAGATTGAGTAAAAATTATAGTAGAGAAAGTGGAAGTCCTTAAACAAATCAAAGAACCTTGAAAGGAATTGGCTAATATTTTTGAATTAGTTTATGCAGAATGTCTTGGAAGCTATCCAGAAGGTTAAGTTTTCAAAAATATAGGGTAAAGTACTAAGTACTTCCATGTTCAGGAGATACACAAAAATAATTCGGACTGCAGTATAAATTTTGCAGTATGGCAAAAATGACACACCAATAATGAGTCTAATACATTACTGTAAATGACACAACAAAAATAAAGAAAACAGTAACAATCTTCTATAATGAAGAAGAATTTAATTCAAGAAAATTTTGGGAAATTGAAGATGGAGGTGAGGATGATCAATTTGAAACAGTAGGTAAAAACATGGAGAGCTTGTGATCCTCTTATTATTTAAAACTACATGAGTATCTGCTTTATCTTACTGATTTTCTTTGAAATACCAGATTGATTGAGGTCTTTTTGCTGTAGGACTAAACCTATTAGTATTTATCATGACTAATTTGTGTGTGTGTGTGTGTGTGTTTGTGTGTGTGTGTGTTTGATATGAGTTTGAGATCTTTTTGCTGTAGGACCTACAGGTCTTATCAACACTGAAGGTGTTGAATGCCAGAGATTTCATGGAGCTAAAAGACTGGGGTTGGCTGGGTGCATGCCAGGTGGGGGGTAGTGATCCCTGTGTGGGCCTTATGGTGGTTTGCCCTTTTGTGGCCTCTATTGGATCCTCTGGCAGGAATACCTGAAGGAGGCTTGGACTCTGGCACAGGCCCTCTTCAGATCGTAGATGTGATCTTCTTGTGCCTGGCTTTCTTGCGGATTCTGAAAGGCATGCCTTGCATCTGTCTAGGGCTTGGGTTCATCAGAGAAAACTTTGGAGACACCCTCTACACCTGATCAGCCCACATGGGAAGCTAGTTCCACGTGTCGCTAGTTCCAGGTGTCGCCACCTCAGGTGCACTCTGGGTTTGCCTCTTTGTGGTTGTTTCCTCCATGTCCAGACAGTAGTGCTGAGAAGCAGGAGTCCCTGGGCTTAGAGATCAAGGCAGGACCCCTTGGTGGGTGGCCCAGGTCGAAAACTGGCAGTCAGCTCATGGGGCTGGGGAACGTTCTTGTGTCACCCTGAGTGCCCACTTCCAGGTCAGAAGAGCCCTACTCCTCCACCCGACCAGAAGCAAAGAGTGGGCTTAAGCCGGTACTGACATCAGGACTGTCAGGGTCCTATACTGTTTGTGGCAGACAGCCTCCTTCCAGGCACGTCACCGACTCCACTTTGCATATGTGCGGCAGCTGCTGGACAGCGCCAACACTGCGGCTCCCCGGCTGGGCACGCGAAAGAGCATGGGCAAGCAGCCTGTCACAAGCGCTGGCGCTGAGCCAGGGATCGCGTCACAGTGACAGGCACCATTGCCTATGGAAAGATCTCAGCGACTTAGCAAAGCAGGGGCCCTCTGTTGCAGTGCCTCAGTGTGGGGCAATGGACCCTTTCTTCACGCGATCATCGCCAAGTTTTGCGATTTTAGGAGTCTAGTAGGCCGAACCAGGCAGAAAAAAGATCTGGCAGGACTTGAGGGATGTCCATGGCGATCCCCAATATCCCCACAATGCTTCAGACCTGCCCAGACAATGTGAAGATGCCTCTTGTGGAAGGATCTCCTGACCGGGATTTCCAGGTACTGCCAACCTGCCTGCGTCGGCACTGCTCTGTCCCCAAGGGGCTTCCCGCCAGATAGCAGAACACCGCAGCCTCAGAGCCTGCCTGGCAGTGTGTTTTTGTGACAATGTTGGATATCTCCGTGTATCCATCTGTGTGTGTGTGTGTGTGTGTGTGTGTATGTGTGTGTGTGTATGCATGTATTTTTCTGAGTGTGCATGTGTGTGTGGGACATACTGAAACTAATGTGTCCAGTGCACTCCAGTGCAGTTTCTCTGTATTCACCTACTTTCTGCTGCCAGTCTGCATTTGGATCAGTTTGGGGGCTGTGGCGGCCACATTCTTTGTTTTTTCTGGTGCTTTCCAAAGTTTCAGTGTAGTGGGGTCTGGTTCCCACACGTAGGTGTCATAATCTGTTCATTCTGAGGAGGGTCACTCCTTGAGAAACAAGATGGGCTCCACACACCTAAAATCAATTTTCTCCAAGAGCCCTTGGTCCTGTGGCACATCTAGGGCTGGAGGGACCCTAGTGTTCCCATCCTCTGGACCCCTTGAGGGACTTCAGTTGTGTCCTTAAACTTAAGTATATTTTCTTTCTTTAGGATTCTTGTTAAAAGACTAATTGTAATTCGTGTGTTGGAGTGAGCCTGAAATTCTGTATTTCTTGTAGGCACTCAGTGGATACCACTCATCAGGAGTCCTGATTGACATTCGGAGGAGTATCAGTATTGTTCTTTTGAAGTAAGAATTGTGGGTGTTGAGTCTGCAATTAAAAGTCTTTTTTGGATATCATCTTCATTTTTATTCCTAATTACTTGTAATAAAATTAAAACACATTGATTGCCAACATAAAGGGAAACAGATTGATTGTTCATAAATTTACTCTTTTTGAATGACTAATTTAGTTGTCTCTTTATTACCTAAGGACAGATTATAAGGTGTGAGTTAGCCATGCCATGAAATAACAGTGGGCTTGCTATCATAAAAAAGTGAAATATCAGTCATGTAAGGAAAAATTAATTTATTTTTAGTATAATATAATTCTGTTTGGAAATATTTGGTATCTAATCTAGCTTGGGAATCTTCCTTGATCTCAGCTGTCCCAGTCATTTTTGGGAGCATGGCCGCTTTTTTCTTCCACTGTCTAAGGAACAGTAGTCTGCATATTTCAACTACAAAATCTATGCATAGAATGTGCTGTGATTGGCGGAGGTTTGTAACATATTGGCTGCAAATATTCATGTATGTAGATTTCTTTGACACATTTCAATATGATCTTTTGAATGGTAAATGTATTCTGAAATATAGGATGTGAATTTTAAATGAATTAGCTTCAAATGATCTTTTATAAGACATTTTAGTTGGCTTTACATTCCCTAAGTTTTTGGTTATGTAAGACCTTTTCCTTCTACTCTTTTCAGTTGCTTAGAAATTATTTGTGTACATAAACATGAATGCACATGAATACATGTGGGCAAACGATGTGTGTAGTTGATCCTAGGTTCAGCATTTCAGCTATAGACATAATTTGTGATAAGTCACAAAACCTTAAATGCTCTGAGTAAATCATAAATTGGGACAATTAAGAAATGTTGAAATAATTTAAAATAATTGTCCAGAACTCACTTCTTCCATCAGTTACATGATGATTTACAGGTAAAGTACTATAAAGTATATGGAATTTGTTACTTTTTAATTTCTGTTGCATAAATGTTAGCAAAATACAGTGGTCCCATACTGTATTAATTAGAAATAGGTATGTTTCTTTTAGTATCCCTTGTGTGTTGGGAAAGAGTTCTTAAAGAGAGAAGACAAAGGCAGTCTGTGTTGCAAAGGAAGCCCAAGGCTGAATATTGAAGAACTGAATATGCAACTCTGCAAGGGACTTGGAGACAAGGAAAATCTCGTCAGGTAAGTTGGATGCTAAAACGTTGTCTTTAGGGATTAACTGTCCATGTGTTTTATTTTATCATCACAGAAACAATGTGAAAATAATTGCATTAGAAGACCTTCCTTAAAATATTCTTTAGTGGAAACAGTACTTCAGAAACAGATTTAATCCACTTATTAAGCTTGCACATGTGGTTATTCTTTGGATGTAGATATAAATAAGAGTGATAATCTGACACAGGGAATTGCTTTTTTCTGGAGAAGAGATGTTGACAACAGTCTCTCTTTAGAAGCCAACAAAGCAATTTGATATAAGCAGTTTGTACTAAGGATATGATGTTTTATTTCCAAACGATTAAGTTTCTAAGCTCCCTTGGCCTATTATAACTGTTGAAATTTAGGTTAAATGCTTCTCTCTGGTGAAAAAAAGAAGGGCGAAAAGGTGGCCCAGGAAGATTTTATTTATTGTTCTCTTTTCCTTTCTTTGTTTCTGCTAGTATTTTTTTCTTTTATTCCTTCCTAAAGGTAATCAGGAATCTTAGCTGAAGCAGCACATAGGCTCTTCCCAACAATCAACAAGAGATTGATCAAAGCTCTGGGTGGGGTGGGCAAGTGAATGGGCAAACAAAAAGCTAATGTAAAAGACGCATCAGACTTTCAAAGGACAGTGGCAAAAAGTTTCTTGCAGTTGTTACATGGACTTTGTAAGGGAACTCATTCTGATTTCTTAAAAAAATTGTCTTCTGGTAAAGCCCTGTTAAATTAACTGAGTATACACAAATTCAACATGTCTAAAATAATAAACATATTGATAAAACAAAGATATTACTGTTGTCAGGTTTTTAAATATTTACTTCAAAATGAATTTTTTACCTCCAAATTTATATATTGATTTCAAAAAGAGTAAGCATAATTTGATTAAATGAATACATTAGGTATTTTTAGATTTCAAATATTTACTTCCAAATCATGTTATCTATTTTCGTTATTGAGCATGTCACTTGTGGTAATTTCTCAAAGAATGGCATGAAGTCTTAAATGTTATGAGTTTTTTCATACCACCAGTGAGAAAGATTGAGTAAAAATTATAGTAGAGAAACAGAAAGTTCTTCAACAAATCTAAGAAAGTTGAAATAACTGGCTTATATTTTTGACATAGTTTATGTAGAATGTATTGGGCATTGCACTAAAGGTTAAGTTTCCAAATATATATGGTAAAGTACTAAGTAGTTCCATGTTCAGGAGATACACATGAATAATTCGGACTGCAGTATAACTTTTGCAGTATGGCAAAAATGACACACTAAGCATGAGTCTAATACAATACTGCAAAATGGCACAACAAAAGTAAAGAAAACAATAACAATCTTCTATAATAAAGAAGAATTTAATTCAAGAAAATTTTGGTGAGTTTGAGGATGGAGTTCAGGTTGATTAATTTGAAACAGTAGTTAAAAACAAAGGGAGCTTGTGATCTTCTTGTTAATTATGTGAACCTATATGAGTATATGCTGTGTCTTACTAATTGTCTTTGAAATATCAGATTGATTGAGGTCATTTTGCTGTAGGAATAAACCTATTAGTATTTATCAGGACCGATTTGAGTGTGTGTTTGTGTGTGTGTGTGTGCTTGACTTTGATTGAGGTCTTTTTGCTGTAGGGCCTACAGGTCTGATCAACACTGAACCTGTTGGATGCCAGGGATTTCATGGAGCTGAAGAAACTGGGGTTGGTTGGGTGCATGCCAGGTGGCGGGTAATGATCCTGTTGTGGGAGTCGGAGCGGTTTTCCCTTTTGCAAGCTTCTCCTGGTTCTTCTTGCAGAAATTTCTGAAGAAGGCTTGGAATCTGGCATAGGCCCTCTTCAGATTGCAGATGTGACATTTTTGTGCTGGGCTCTCTTGGGGGTCCTCAGCAGCATGCCTGGACATCTATCTCGGGTTTGGATTCACCACAGAAAACTTTGGAGACACCCTCTACACCTGATTGGAACCCAACGGAAGCCAGTTTCAGGTGTCGCCACCTCTGCTGCACACTGGGCTTGCCTCATTGTGGTTGCTCCCTCCATGACCAGAGAGTAGTGCTGAGAAGCAGGAGTCCCTGGGCTTTGAGATCAAGGCAGGGCTCAGGTCAAAAATTGGCAGTCAGCTCTTGGGGCCAGGGAACATTCTGGTGACACCAGAATGGCCACTTCCAGGCATGAAGTGCCTTCCTCCTCCACCTGACCAGAACTGAAGAGTTGGCTAAAGGAGGAACTGAGTTCAGGACTGTCAGGGTCCTACACTGCTTGCGGCATGGAGCCTTCTTCCAGGCGCCACCCCTGGAACTTTCTAAACCTTGCACCTGTGCGGCAGCAGCTGGACAGCTACAACATTGTGGTTCTTCAGCCGGGCACACGAAAGTGAATGCACAAGCTGCCTGTCACAAGTGCCTTTGCTGAACTAGGGCTTGCATCACGGTGACAGCCACCATTGCCTGGGGAACAATCACAGCGGCTTAGCTAAGCAGGGGACCTCTGCAGCAGTGCCTCAGCGTTGGGCAACCCACCCTTTCTTTGCACTATCATTGCCGTGTCCTGCAATTTTAGGAATCCAGCAGGCTGAACCAGGCAGAAAAAAGATCTGGCGGGGCTTCAAGGATGTCCATGGCAATCCCCAAGTATCTCCAAGATGCTTCAGGCCTGCCCAGACAATGTGAAGGTGCCTCCAGTTGAAATCCCTCCCAGCTGGGATTTCCAGGTACCACCTGTCTGCCTGTGGCTGGACTGCTGTGTCCCTGAGGGTCTTCCTGGCAGAGAGCAGAACCCACAGCCTCAGGAGCTGCCTGGCAGTTTGTGTTTCTGTGTGAGTGTTGGATGTCTCCGTGTGTCTTTCTGTGTGTTTGAGTGTGTGTATGCATATATGTATGTCTCTCTTCCCAGCAGAGAGAAGAACCGCACAGCCTCAGGAGATGTCTGGCAGTGTATGTTTCTGTGTGAGTGTCTAGATATCTCCGTGTGTCTTTCTGAGTGTGTTTCTGAGTGTGTGCATGTGTGTGTGGGTGGGACATGCTGACACAAGTGTGGCCAGTGCACTCCAGCATGGTTTCTCTGTAGTCCGCCTCCTTCCAATCTGCGTTTGGCTCAGTTTGGGGGATTCAGCACCCTGCATTATTTGTTTCCCTGGTGCTTTACAAAGCCTCAGTATGCAGTAGTGGGGTCTGGCTCCCACCTGCAGGTGTCATAATCACTTGCTCATCCCGAGGTGGGTCAATCCTCAAGAAACAAGACAGGTGCAAGACACCTATCAGCAATTTCCTCCAACAGCCCTTGGTCCTGTAGCATATCTAGGGCTGTAGGAACACTAGCCATCCCATCCTCAGGACCCCTTGAGGGGCTCCAGTTTTGTCATTAAACTTATGTGTATTTCCTCTACTTAGGATTCTTGTTAAAAGTCAGTTTGTAATTCATGTGTTGGAGTGAGCCTGAAATTCTATATTCTTGTAGGCACTCAGTGGATGCCACTGATTATGAGTCCTGATTGGCATTTGGAGGAACAAGTCTCTGTATTTTTCTTTGGAAGAAAGAATTGTAGGTGTTGAGTCTGCAATTAAAATTCCTTTCTGAATATCATCTTTATTTTTCTTCCTAATTACTTTCCTAATAAAATTAAAACACACTGATTACCAACATAAAGGGAAACAGATTTACAGTTCACAAATTTACTCTTTTTGAATGATTAATTTAGTTGACTCTTGGTTTCCTAAGGAAAGCTTACAAGGTATGAGTTAGCCATGGTATGAAATAACAGTGAGCTTGGTATCATAAAGAAGTGAAATATCAGTCATGTAAGAAAAAATTAATATATTTATAGTGTAATGTAATTCAGTTTAGAATTATTTGGAAAGTTATCTAGCTTGGGAATGTTCCTTTATCTCAGCTGTCCAAGAAATTTTTGGGAGCTGGGCATCCTTTTTCTTCCACTCTCTAAGGAACATTGGTCTGCATATGGGAGTTACAAAATCTAAGCAGGGAATGTGCTGTGATTTGTGGAGTTATCTAACATATTGGCTGCAAATACTCATGTACTCAGAGTTCTTTGACACATTCTATACAGCCTTTGGAATGGTAAATGTATTCTGAAATATAGGATGTGAATTTTAAATTAATTAGTTTTAAATGCTCATTAATAAGACAGTTTAGTTGGTTTTACATTCTCTGGGTTTTAGCATATGTGAGACCTTTTTCTTCTACTCTTTTCAGTTGCTTAGAAATTAGTTGTTTACATAAACATGAATGCACATGCATGCATGTGGACAAATGATGTGTGTAGTTGAAACCAGGATGAGCATTTCAGCTGTACAAGTCATTTGTGATAAGCTAAGAAACCTTAAAGGCTGTGAGTAAATCACAATTAGAGACAATTAAGAAACGTTGAGATAATTCTTTTTTTTCCCATTTATTTATTTTATTGCATTTTAGGTTTTGGGGTACATGTGAAGAACATGCAAAATTGTTGCATAGGAACACATGTG